>NC_091675.1:38255000-38555000 GCF_042453785.1 Malus domestica | reverse complement strand
ACTAGGTTGTTATATTTGTTGATCACTATCTTGTTTCTCAAAGAACCCATTCTTTGAGTTCTATCCCTCGTTCATTTGCTCTATCTTAGGCAAATCCTAGTGTAGGATTACAATGAACTACCCAACAAAACAACATTTGTTAGTTGGTTTATACAAGTGATATCCAAAGGTTAATTTAAGGATATCCACAAGATAATTCTCAAACAAATATTGCTTATTAGCACACAACCCCAAATCTTAACATGATTAAGATTTGTCTTTCTTTCCAACTACATTTTATGGAGTCATGAAAATTTTGGAAGATCTTCTAATTGACAATCATATTGTCTTAGAAGCATATATTCTATATATGGGTAATTGATAACATCCAACGAATTAAATCTTATTCAAGTTCGTTCTTCTCCTAATGGAGAAATCCATTATCTTTGGATGCTTCTTTCCTTGATATTTTTCAAGGAAACTGTTCTAAAGTGTTATCTTTCCTTGGATCAAATCTAAGGAGGCAAATACTTTAGATGTCTTACTCATCAACTTACATTTCTTGAATTCTTTGAAACCTTTTGCAAAGTATTCGGACTTGTGTTTATTCAAAATAAACTATAGTCCAACCGAGAGTGATCTTCGGTGAATGTCATACAACATGAGTAGTATTATGTTGTGGACAAGTGCCACTAACATCTAAGTGAGTTAACCTCAACAACTTTGTGATTCTTTCTTCTTTCCAAAAGAATAAAGATTCGAACATTTCGCCTCTATACAATTTTAATAAGAAGGTGTTGGATCCGGATCTAACGATCCAAAGCATCCATCTATGACCAACTCGTATTTTATATTTTTGAGGTATCACAACTCAGTTGGGATTAGTCACTACCTTGCAACCTTTTGGGTTTTAAGCATCGTTATATTCTAAACAGTTAACGCTACCATATCATCTCTACTATAGAGACAATCAATTAGATTACTATAATCCAATCATTGATTAATAAAGAACAATGTTTTGTCAAACAAAACATTTATCCATCTCTACTATAGTGACGGAATTAAGTTCCTTAAAATTGGAATGTAAAGACAATCTTTGGTTTTTCCAATTTCTTTGGTAGTTCATATGAGGAAGTAAGTACTATCTGTTTTCGCAGAGATCTATATTTTATTCACGTTCCGAATGTGAAGCACATTTTCTTCTCTCATATATCTTCT
The DNA here is from genome assembly GCF_042453785.1 of Malus domestica. Classification (NCBI taxonomy): domain Eukaryota; kingdom Viridiplantae; phylum Streptophyta; class Magnoliopsida; order Rosales; family Rosaceae; genus Malus; species Malus domestica. Next base: position 38,553,803 of record NC_091675.1, on the reverse strand, counting down.
ACTTCTTATTAGTCACACTTTTACAACGATTGTAAAACATAGTTGCTAATACGGAATCAAGCATTCAAGTAGAAGAACCAACTGTTTTGAACTATTCAAGAACAATTTACAACACCTTCGAAAGGTGTGTTCTTGACACTTGCAAGACATTTCTTGCAAATACCCCTTCCAATGTCCATCCTTTCATAAAGAAAGTTTGTTCCCTTGGAGTTAATTTTATCTTCTTCATTTGACTTCTCCTTTGACTACAATAGTCATGATCCCTAAACTCCCACTATCTCTCTTGAAACTTATTTCAATTGTGTTATACACATCAAACATTTTGGAGAGCATGTGTTTATTGTTCACTACATAGTTTACAATAAACTTAGTGAACCATTAGGATAGGGACATAAAGGTGAAGTCCTAGCCTAGTTTCCGTCTCGTTAAGTGGTTTATCACTTCAACACTCAATGATTCAAAATCATCATAAGTCCATGTTGATGGACTATTTTTGTCAAACAACCATTATGTTCTAAACATAATTACAAACTTTCAAGAGTTGTTCAAGGCAACTCTCATTTCTTCATACAACAATTTGTAAGTGAAGAATCATGGCACATAAAGTGTCCATGCCCTTGTGCTTACTTCTAAAGTTCCTTGTTCATGTAACAAAGAAACAAGCACTAATGTTTGAATTTAACTAATAGTTGTTCAAAGCAACTCTTATTTCTTCATACAACAAATTGTAATTGAAGAATTATGACATTAAAAGGGTTGTCCTCTTTATGATAGACTTTTTCTAACATATTTTTCTAATGATACATTATCAACAGGAAGATTGTGAGGATGAGACTACTTAGGTACATTTACAAGCCATTAAAGACAATCTATGGTTTTGTAGTACCAAGTCCGGAAACTAAAGCTTTCGGCTTTTATTTGTCAAGTGTTGGATAGCGTTTGCAAATATATTGGTAAATAAATACATAATGAATATAAATTGATTGATTTTAAGCCATTTGATCCGGGTCTTTAAATCAAATAGCACCACCCACTATTTTTGGCAAATTCCATATCCCTCATTGGAATTCGAGAGTTTTGGAGGAAACTCTTAGTAGGGTATGGGAGACTCACTACTACCAAGCCCACCTCACAATGATATGATGTTGGCTAGCATTAATAATAATGAGAGAGTACGCTTACTCATTTGCATCTCTTGCAAGTACCCATCTTATTTGGTCTCTAGAGAATGTTACCTCACAATGATATGATGTTGGCTCCATTGCACTTAGTTAAGTCATTCCCACCATGCAAGTTCGGGTAGGGGTTCAAGAACAACCTCACAATGATATGATGTTGATCATTCTCGTTGCCTACGTCTCACATCATCAAGTATGCATATAGACTCCTCCTGAGTGTAAGCACGCACTTTGTACTCCCCCATGATAGGGTGAAGCTGGTGTACGAGTCACAAACGATCTGAGCCTACCACGGTGGAAGGCCACGAAAGAGTGTTCAAAGCACTCTCACGCTTATCAACCTAATAATGGTTTGGTTGAGGGTTTTAGGTCTCATCACATATAAATATTCATTTTAATCTTTATTAAAACAATTTTGGTCCTATTACAACTATTGGTCCATTTGATTGAATTTAGTTGTATATAATACTCCCACTATGCTTATAAAACGGTTTTTAAAGTAAGAGTATATGATACTACTAACATAAACTTTGCATTCATTTGATGGACTATATAGTTGCCTTAGGGCCTTAGGATGACTATGAACCTTTGATTAGATTCAACACGAGCCTAGTGTTGAATCTCGGTCTAGGGATGGTGATTGATTTTAGTTACACGTTTAATCACATTAAGGCGTGTTGTCTTAGGGGCGTTGGACCCAACTACTTCAATTTCATGCATATCAAATAAAGCAAGAAAGAAGTACTTCAAAGTAAAGATGAGCTTATGCTCTTTACAACATTTGAATGATTCAAATTACTTTAAAGTAAAGAAGAGCTTAAGCTCTTTTACAACATTTGATCAAATCAAATTACAACCAAAATCTAATCTACACATTCCCATGGTTCAAACAAATTTGAAACGGCCTTTCACATAGCTCAATTATCGTAGGCTTAGGTTCATAATCACCCTTTAATTAATTAACGCTTTAACTAATTAAATTGAATGCAACATTTTCATTTGGTTTTTGTATCCATAAAATTGATTTAAATGGAGCTAAATGAAATGAAAATCCAATTCTCATTTAAAGAGACAAAACAATTTTGTTCTCAACGTAATTTGGGCCAAAATGCAATAACCTCAACTTTTGGGCCATATTGCAAAAACACAAACTTTTGGGGTCACTTTGTAAAAACACAAAAGTCCACAACTTCATGTAATTACAACTAGAACCCAAAAATTTCAATAAATATAAAAACTTCATTAAAGGAGCAAAACAATTTGTCCTTTAGCGTTTTTGGGCCTTAACGTCAAAACGTAAACTTTCGGGTCAAAATACAAATACACAAAAGTATCAAACTTTATGTAATTGCATAAAAGCCCCAAAAATACCCTATTTTAATAGGGTGGCCGGTTTTAGGGAGAAAAGAGAGAAAAGATAAGTCCATAAAAATTTGGAAATTTTTTCAACAAAATCATAAAGCCTTGCAAGTGGAACCATACAAGTGGAAATAAGTTGGTGTGTGTGTAAGAGAAGTACTTCTTACACATCCATAAACATTTCTATCACCTTACACAATTTCAATCACATTAAACATTTGATAAAGCACAAAACAAAGACTTTATGAAATTAACCAAAACTTTGAATCAAAACACCAAACTTTATGTTCTTGGCAAGAACATCAAGAACAATGAAGAACATCCATGAAAACCCATAAGAGCTCCATGAACATTTTCACTCAATAAAACTCAAATTTTCATCACTCAAAATGGGGCTAACATCCTAGGGTACTTAGGGGTTCCAAAAGTCACTTTAAAACACGTTTAACGAGTCAAACAAGAACCCAAAAATCCACCCTTTGGATTTGGCCGAATTTTCCCAAAAACATGGCACCAAATTTTAGCTCTAATATTCATGCTCATATGAACTACATCTACAACATTTGAGATGGCAAATTTTCTAACAAAATTTACATTCAAAGAAACAAGAATAAAGCTTGTAACATATTACAACATTTAAATCAAATTATGAACTACAAAACCCAAAAGGATTCACCAACTACTAGACCTAGGCTCTGATACCACTTGAAGGAAATTTTGTGAAAAACATGTTCATTTAAGCAACATCTATAGCATGCAATTAACAAATTAAAGGCGGAATCATGCTTGTATGCACTTAAAAACAAAACATTAACCATGAAATTCAAAGCCTAGTAGATTGGTGAACCTTGACTCAACTTAAAACAACATTTGTTAGTTGAGATATTTATACCTTTGTAGATACCTCTTTGCATAAGCAAAGGCTAATCACCCAAAGAGAGGGCCTTCATTCCTTGCATCTTAGATCTATGGATTTGGATGGATGAAATGGTTCTCCAAGTTCCCAAAATTGAGAAACTCTAAGTCTCTACACCAAGGTTAGATTGGAGAAGAAATGAGTGACCTTGGAGGAGTTGGATTGCTAGCTAATCCCTCCAAGGGGCCGGCCTTTTTAGAGAGAAAGGGAGAGACATGTTCTCTCCAATTTTCTCCAAAAGAAACCCTTAATGAATTTAGGCTATAAAGTCCTTTATATAGTCCATTCAAATAAGTGACCTAAAGAACCAAAAAGCCATTCTTTTAACATGGCCGGCCAATTGAGGGATTTGGGCTTTTGGGCCCTTGTGAATCTTTATTCATTAAGTTGTCATACAACTTAAGTCCATGGGCTTTGACGTTCGAAGCCCATTGGGCCTTAAGGTCCAAAACTATCCCGAGGTCTTCAACGAACTTATTCGTTTGATTAATTAACATATTAATTAATCCTTGCCATAAATAAATAATTAAACCATTTAATTATTATTACTCATCTCCATTGTTTCTTCAATCTCCACCTTACACGGTGTACGATCCATTATGTTCCTTTTAGCGAGGCAGTGGGCGATTAAAACCATTTCAAATCGATTGTGAATTGAAACTTACTTTCAATTCTCCCTTTAGTGATTATACACATTTAGGGCTTCCACAAACCATGAGTGACACCTAGCAGCATATCATGGTTACCCAAGCTAATCACAAGAGGTGGATAACCTATTCAGTTTAGGATTACAAATGCAATACGGTCTTTCTCTAATACAATACTCTTGACCACATTGTTTGGTTTGATAGTTTATTCATGTCTACTATCCAATGTGATTCGTGTGCTTATATAATTACCTTGAATGTGATTTGGAACGACTTCCTAAATCTCATTCATACTTTGTCTGGCCAGAGATTCTTAATCATATCACAGAGTATTCTCCCACAAACGGTTTGAAGGTTAGAGATCCCTTGTTGCGCATTCACTTGCTTCCATGGCTAAGTGGCTTAACCCCAACAATGCCGTGGACACCCTCGAATGGAGTGACTTTGACATAATCAAAGATCAATGACTTAACCACAAGACAACTATGATGCCTCAGGTCAAAGGACTACTTTGCATTATCCCAACCATGAGTTCTCATGTGACATGAATATGAGAACTCTTCGTTGATCGTGTTCAGTGAACTCATTCTCCATTGAGCACCTACGTACTTGTCTTGATGTCACACACACCAATGACTCGAGACTAGTCACTCTCCCTAAGAGAAGACACAGCACGTACTGATCTTAACGGACTGTCAATGCCCAATTGGCAATCCTTTGATCAGGAATGTTTAGGATATGTATACGAAAGAATGGTCTCATGAATCTAACTTCTTTAGATTGCATTCTCCCAATCACATATTCCTTGGACTTATCGTTTAAGCATATAACATGTATATGAGACGACTCAAACAATAACCTTTTGCCCTTTATATTTAAACTACATTAGTTTAACTTGTGAAATGTCCGTAAAGTATCATCATATGATTGGTTTGAGGGCACATTTCCAACACTTCATTAGTTTTTTGTAAGACATATTATCATAGAATTCCTCAAACTCTTTTCACTCTTTCTCTTCTCTTTGTCGATTTTCCTATCTTTTCTCCCTCTAAATTTATGACATAGCAAGTTATCAGCATGCTCTTGATGCTGTGCTAAAGAGAGTTTGGCCATCTTTAATTAGGGGAGTTGTAATAGCACGTCCCTAAAAATTGTGGTTTTTATAATTTTAATATGTGAAATGACAGAAATGCCTTATGGGCAAAGCGTGATTTTTCGAGGACGTGTGTGATTCTCGTATATTTTGTTATGTTTCTTGACATATTCAGATAGAGTTCGATCTTACGGATGCGTAGGCACAGGTAGAAGTGATTATGGAGTTACGGTTAAAGTTTTATTGAGTTACGAACCCGAAGGTATTTGGAATGAAGTATTATTTTAATTATTTTTACACTATGTTTTTATTATTATTAAGACAAAGTGAAATATATGCATGGTGTGGGTGTGTGTGGACAAAAAAATGGAGGAATGAGGGACTGCCTGATGGTAGCAAAGGAGTGGAGAAAATGGAAGAAAAGAGGGAGACCAATCGGAGAAAGAGGGAGGAGAAAGGAGGACCAATGGGAAGGAGAATAGGAGGAAAGGAGAGAAGAAGAAAAGGAAGGAACCCAAACGGGTCTTCCTTGACCCGTGCAACTCGTTTCCTCAAACCGACGGCTTCTCGCCGGTTCTCGTCCAATTTTCTGATGAATTGGTCCTATAAACTGCTCCCAATCATCACCTTTGCTATTTCTCTTCTTGTTCCACCAAAAATTAGAGGGAATTTGATAGTATTTTGGTACAAAAATAGTAATGGGTGCCGCGGGAGACCTTGCCCAAAATCCATCAATTGTGAAACCATCTCCTTCAATTACCACCATTAGAACACTCTTCTAGAACGTAGGAACAAAGCCCAGGCAATGGTCGAGGCGTCGGATTGAAGCACACCATTTTCTAGGGTTCTGGCGGGTTTGAGCAAAATTGGAGCTTTTCCCGGTCAAATTAGACTTGGCCGCAGGTATAAAGTTTACTCTACTCATTGAGATCTTCATTCCTGTAAATTTTGGTAATTGGTCATAGGTGACGATGGTTTGTGATGTCTCGATATGCGTGCAAGGGAGTCGTGGCATGGACATCAGGTGAGTGGGTCTTTTCCATTCTATCGTGTATTTTATATATATATATATATATATGATTGACAATTCCATAAATGTTTATAAATTGATTATTGCTTATGATTACTATGAATCCTTTGATTATTCCATATACTATTGTGAACTACGAATGGCCTGTTTAGGGTACGTAGGTAGTCTAACAAGGCGTTAGATGCAGCCATACAAGAAGTGAGACTAAATAATTGAGGTAATAGTCTTGTTAGGGAATTGAGTAATGTGAGGGACATTGGTGGAAAGTGTGAGAGTTAACCTTACTAATTGGTGATTAATTGTTGGTCATAGATCAATGTGTGTAGAATCAAGAAATTAAAGTAAGGAAACGTAAGTAATGATAGTTAATTAAACTAGTGTCTAGTTAGGCTTATCACCGATAATTATTTCCGAAAATAAATAGTTCGAGAGTAGGGCGTTACAGCTTATGCATTTTATGCCATATTATATATATATATATATACACATATATGGATGTATATAATTGATAATGCTACGACATGTTTGAGTATCAGATTGCATCATGGTTTATCTATATGTATACTACCTGCACATAATTATTGTGAACGCTTGAAGTGCAAAGGTGAACGCAGGACACCCAGGTAAGTTCAGGTAAGTTTATGGTATTAGTTGAAATGATGGAGTTATGGCATGACCACACCCATGTTTTAAGCAACTCCAACACTGTCGTACGGGTTGCCCATGAGTCGTACATGTTATGTTGAGATACATTGAGAGCTCATAAATTTGCACCCTGGTGTTAGTGCTCCCACTCGTGGCCAGGGCACAGTCCTTCACGTGATGTTCACCTCCCGCACCTTACGCTTACCTTGGATCCAAGGTAGGTGCACAGTCTTGTCGTACCGACCACTATAGGTGGTTCCGACTTGTAAGTGACCCGCGATTATTCGCATAGTCTTCACGTGATTTTAGCACTTGAGCGTATTTATTTACACCTAGTTATGTCGTACAGACCACTTTAGGTGGTTCCGACTCGTGTGCAGGTATACTTATTGAGCTATGGATAAGTCGTACAAGTCACTAGAGGTGACTCCGACTTATGAGCTAGCATATGTGATGAAATATGTGATGAGCTAGCATATATGATGAAATATGTGATGAGTTAGCATATATGATGAGATATGTGATGAGTTAGCATATATGATGAGATATGTGATGAGCTAGCATATATGATGAGATATGGATAAGTTGTACATGTCACTAGAGGTGACTCCGACTTATGAGCTAGCCTTGATTGATGAGAAATGGATAAGTCGTACAGGTCACTAGAAGTGACTTCGACTTATGAGCTAGCCTTTATTGATGAGATATGGATAAGTCGTACAAGTCATGTAAGGTGACTTCAGCTAGCTTGTTAATGAGCTATTAATTCAGCCGTACAGGCCACTATAGGTGGATCCGGCTAATATGCCATTTCATATTGATTTATAGTCACGCTTGTTATTTTCCGGGAAATTATAGAAGTATTACGGTGAGGGGTTACTGCCTTTGGTAGTTGGAATTGGTTTGAAAAGTTTTGTTTCATTCACTCACATTTTCTATTTTTGTACCCTTTCAAGTTCTAGCAGCAGAGTTCCGTATCGACGAGGATTCGTGGCACTTTTCGGTACAGATGTTTTCTTGTGATGGTATGATCATTGTCTCACCTTATTGCACTATACCTATGCTCTGTATCGCGCGTGAAATGGGTCCAGATCCACTCACCGCGCACTTGTGTACTTAGGGACTTTCAAATTTTAATTTATTCACATTTTATACATCATCACACTTTATGGCTTCGTCACCTTCCAGGTGTCGGCCAGCGCAGCTCGATTCGGAGTCCTAGTGGACATTCCAGGTCGGGGTGTGTCAGGAGGATTATTGTTTAGCCCCAAAATTACACCATCGGTCCGAGCAATCGAGGCCATTGGATGAGTAGAGTTTTAGACCGTTGGATGACAAAGTGGTTGAGATGTTTTCAATTATTAAGGGATAATATTATGGTTTTAATCATGATATTATCTTTTAATATATATCAGATTATCTAAACCTAATATTTGTTATATCCAGCTGGTTGTTTTGATATTTTATAGTATCTGGTCCGCTTGCATGGAGATGATGCATACATGGCTAATTATTATCAAAGCCTAAGTCCTATATTTGATATGGAAGTGGATGGTACAAGTCAAATTGGATTGGAATTCAAAGACGCGTTAGAGTGAACTTAATTTTATCTTGAGAAACAGCGTTGTTGTCTGTTTACGTCTCACAATTCAGGTTCTTGCGGGAAGAGTCCAATAGCTGATGAAATTCAAGTATGCATGTACTTTCGTGGGAAAGGAGTTAGAAAACTAATCTCATGCAATTCGTGCATGGGTGGGATTATCAATACAAGAATATGAGAAAAATATGGGATTAGCATTTAGCAAAGTTGTATGTGGTCTTCCATTTTGACTGCAACAATTGGTCTCCCATACGATTCTTTTATACGGCAACGCCGGGTTGATCTTTATTTCTTACAGAGTTTCAACAATGCATTTGATAAGAGTTGAGCTTAGATATTGGTGCTATGGTTTGGATACAAAGATAATTATGGAGTTTTTCCAATAATTATCAAGAAGAGATCAAAATAATATCCTCCATGTGTGCTTGGGATAAGCTAAATCAGGAGGTGATACCGTGCATGCCACATATTGTGGTGATGAGGATTATTCAAAGTTGTTTATAACATGGGTTTTACAACGTGGTCATCAAGCAAATGTCTAACCCTATAAATATAAAGCGGCAGAGAACGGTTAGGGGCCTTCCAATTCCACACATAAATTGCCTGCGCAAACCCTTGCTTTACGCGAAATCTCTCATCAACCTTGAGATTTTTATTTTCTTTTCCACCAACACATCTTAAATTTGGATAAACAGCACTGTGAAGGCAACCACAAACATCTTCAGTTTAGATAAACAACACTGTTGCCGTAGAATCAGCCGACCGCGAACCTTCAGTTTGGATAAACAGCACTGTGACGAGGCCGACTGGTTATCTATCCAAGTCTCCATCGAGAAGGATTTTCAAATTCTTATTGGCAGAGGTCATCTTATCAGACTTCTAGGCGAAGTGAGGTGTTACCATGTTACTACATTCGGCACCCTGAAAGCCGAATTTGATATTGAACTTCGCAGAACTAGCAGCCTTGTCTTCAGGCTCTAGAACCTAAAGGCTGAGGCGTGTTCCTTCCTTGGTTGTAGTCGCAAGATTCAGAAGTCAGCAGCGTGCCCAACGTAATATCAACAAATTTTACTCATCGGCCGAGATCAGCCGTCGAGTTGGCACGCCCCGCACATAACCGAGTGACGTAGTTAGCTTATTAATTACTCAGCCTGCGCGCCATGTAAGCTTGGTAGTTTTTAGGGTCAACATTTTGGCACGCCCAGTGGGACACAATGCTAAAACTACGAAGTTCACATGATATATCAAGATCTCAGTGAGGGTGAGATTTGGCACCTATTAAAGGAAAATGTTGAGAAGCAACAAAAGCTTTATGAGAAATTATATAGAGAATTTTGTGATATGAGTAGAAATCTTGAAAAAGAAAGGCAAGAGGCATGGGAGCAATTCTTCGCTCTGGCCACAATAAAAATTCGGCCTCGAAAAATTGTCGAGACGGTCGAAGAAGAATCTGGGCCACCTATTTTTTCGATTGAGACTGAAAGTATGGTAGGCCTAGAAGAAAAAGTTCAGGTTTCTGAGCAAAAAATCGACTAAGAAATGATTCGTCAGAAGAGTACTCCAATGACGATGGTTTTGGATGCCGAAACCATGGAAGTTGATATGGTTATTGGCGTTAAAGCCGTTATGGACCAATCCCGTTCGGCAAAGTTATTTGAGTTAAAAGCCAAAATTAATGAAGTAATTATGCCTGGGGGGCATAATAATTTTCCACCACATTCGGCGGCCGATGGTAAAAAATCTTTCGTCAAGCCAAACATATCTGGAGATGAACTTTTATTCGGCCTTGGAAAAACTCAAAGTGAAAATTTTGATTTAAAAAGATCTCTCGGAATAAAACATTGTTGGCCTCCTCCACTCTATAGTTCGGCCACTTTTGTTTTCTTTTGCTAAAAAAAAATAAAAGAAAAAGGAATAAAATATTTTCTTAACCATTCGACTTTCAAGCTGATACTTAAGAATCTAAGGGGGCGACGAGCGGTATACTGTAGTTGATGGAATCAAATAGAAAAAGGTCACCTTTATGAGATGGTAGGCCTTCACGTGGCTTTAATATTTCCCAGGGGGGGTGAAGGGCATTTGGTGGTTAATATCTGCCATGTTTTTTTTATTTTATTGTCTTAGGCCATATAGCTCAACCAAATCTCACATACGACCAAGTCTTATTGTTTCAGTCCTTAATTATTTGGTGGTCATTAGCATTTAGATGGATTGCATTCGGCTGAATCCCACAACTACCGACACCTCACCGTGGCGAATGATTTGTTGAGAAAGATGATTTGCCGAGACGCTTCCAGAGGACTTTCTACTAACCAAGCGAGGTCGAGGACTTGAGTACGGATATCTACAAGTTTTCATTGGAGAAGGGGCCAGGTGAGTCAAGGTGGTTGAACACAGTGGCTGGCCAAGTTGATTTTATCGAAAGAGGGTCTAGGCTCCACCAAGGCGGTGGTAGTTTAGCAAGTCACTCTGCCAGGTCTCCACGTGTTCACACCCGTCACGTCATCACCACGTGGAGCTTTTCGACCTGGTGAGGAATGAATTCAAAGAGATTACTCAGCGCGATTTTTCCCAAACCCAATACTTCAACCCGTTGAATAAGTCACGCAGGCCGAAGCCATAGACAGACAGTTTCTAATTTTCTTAAACGTTTGGCTGCCCAAGCTAATACTTAAGAAAATAAGGGGAAACGAGCAGCAAGGACGCCAAGATACGACTGTAGTGATGCTCGACCAACTGCCGACTCCACTTGTGTTCTCCGTTATCACTTAAGAAGAAATACCTTCACCTCGACGACAATGGTTGTTATTTATAGAGGTGTGGTGCCTACTGTGATTTCACCAAGGATGCCCATTTGATTTTAAGATGACCAATTGAAGTGGAGTGGCATATATGTCTCGGAATAAGATAATTGAGTGCCAGCCTCAACAGACCTGATTGGTACACCAAGAGTTTGCTCAAAGCACCTAATATCTGTTGCTCAGTGCAACAACCAACAAGGAAAATGAAAAAGGAAGAAACAACATTTCCTTGGTCGTACTTGCTCAAATGACGCATATATGGCTAATTATAGTTTATGGTCTGCTTGCATGGAGATGATGCATACATGGCTAATTATTATCAAAGCCTAATTGCTGCAGTCAAAATGTTGATCCTAAAAACTACCAAGCCTACGTGGCACGCAAGTCGAGTAATTAATAAGCTAACTACGTTATTTGGTTATGTGCAGGGCGTGCCAACTCGACGGCTGAGCTTGGTCGGTGAGTAAAATTTGTTGATATTGCGTTGGGCGCACTACTGACTTCTGAATCTTACGACTATGGCTGAGGAAGGAACATGTCTCGGCCTTCGAGTTCTAGAGCCTGAAGACAAGGCTGCTAGTTCTACGAAGTTCAATATCAAATTCGGCTTTTAGGGTGCCGAACGTAGTAACCTGGTAACACCTTACTTCGCCGAGAAGGCTGATGAGATGACCTCTGCCAATAAGGATTTGAAAATCCTTCTTGACCGAGACTTGGATAGATAACCAGTCGGCCTCGTCGCAGTTTTGTTTATCCAAACTGAAAGTGCTTCAAGGTTAGCTGATTCTACTGCAACAATGATGTTTATCCAAACTGAAGATGTTCGCTGGTTGTCTTCACAGTGCTATTTATCGAAACTGAAGATGTGTCGGTGGAAAAGAAAATAAAAATCTCAAGGTTGTTGAAAGATTTTGAGTAAAGCGAGAGTTTACGTAGAGTAGTTTGTGTGTTCAATTGGAGGGCCCCTAACCGTTGTCTGCCGCTTTATATTTATAGGGTTGGACATTTGCTTGATGACCACGTTGTAAAACACATGCTATAAACAACTTTGAATACTCATCATCAGCACAATACGCGGCATGCACGGTATTACCTTCTGATTTAGCTTATCCCAAGCACACATGGAGGATATTCTTTTGATCTCTTCTTGATAGTTATTGGAAAAACTCCATAATTATTTTTGTATCCAAACCATAACACCAATATCTGAGCTCAACTCTTATCAAATGCGTTGTTGAAACTCTGTAAGAAATAAAAATCAACCCGGCGTTGCCAAGTAAAAGAATCGTATAGAAGACCAATTGCTGCAGTCAAAATGGAAGACCACATGCAACTTTGCTAAATGCTAATCCCATATTTTTCTCATATTCTTGTATTGATAATCCCACCCATGCACGAATTGCATGAGATTAGTTTTCTGACTCCTTTCCCACGAAGTACATGCACACTTGAATTTCATCAGCTCTTGGACTCTTCCCGTAAGAACCTGAATTGCGAGACGTGAATAGACAACAACGCCGCTTCTCAAGATAAAATCAAGTTCACTCTATCGCGTCTATGAATTCCAATCCAATTTGACTTGTACCACCCACTTCCATATCAGAGATTGGACTTAGGCTTTGATAATAATTAGCCATGTATGCATCATCTCCATGCAAGCGGACTAGATACTATAAAATATCAAAAAAGCCAGCCGGATATAGGAAATATTAGGTTTAGATAATCTGATATATATTAAAAGATAATATCATGATTAAAACCACAATACTATCCCACAATAATTGAAAATCATCTCAACCACTTTGTCATCCAACGGTCTAAAACTCTACCCATCCAATGGCCTCGATTGCTCGGACTGATGGTGTAATTTTGGGGCTAAACAGTTACGTTTCAATTATTCTTCTTATGCTTACATTTTTATTTTACTGAATTGATCTACTTGCTATTAATTTAATTGCTTGTTTTTTCAATGTTTGTGTTGGACGTGATGAAACTATTGAAGATGAAAATCCAAACTTAATGGCGATTCTTTTACACACTTGTTCACAATCTTCATCATCAATCAAGTACCTTCTAAAACATAGCTTCAATTTCGATATTTTATTGGCCTTGATTGCATGAAACATTCACCATGATGCGTGAACCCTAATTACGCTTTTTCAATTATAGATTCAACTTAAATTATTACTCGCAACTATTACTGTTATATTAAAATTGTGATGATTTGAATATGTGTGAATAAGGGAACAAAAAGAAAGAGTTTTTCAAACCCTAGATGTGCGTGAACCATGACTTGAAGCCACTGAGCCGCGTTGCGCTGACTAAGCCTACCCATTGTCCAAACCCAGCAGTGATAAAAATGACATCAATTTTTATGTCGTTTCTCCAACCTTTATCTCTCAGTCTCTGTCCCTCTATAACCTCTGTGCGAATTCCCCACGAGATCCACTTATTTCGACGATCTAAAGTCGTCCAAGAATGGAATTAGTCGCCTCCGATGACTGGATACTGAGATTCTAGTTGAATTGCAACAATTTTGAGAGATATCAATCGACCTTTTTAGGTTTCTTTAAACACCCATCGTGAAAACCACCTACAGCGATTTCATCGACCACCTGACGCTTGATCTACGTCACCCCATATAACGTTCAAGGTGTTTCTTAGTCACAAGTTAGCTTCCACTTTCTCCAACTCTGCACAAGCATATGCATACCCACTTTCTCTCTTTCTTGTGACTCAATGACGTTGTGTTTTACTCCGTCGTGGAAACTATAGTGTCCTTGACAGACCCCGACTTGTTCCCCTAGCCTGAGAAGACCGTTGCTAATGTATGTAAATGTCTGTACTGACCCCTGGATCGCAGCCTAAAGGAACACCGCTTGTTATTCTTATGAACTCATAAATTAGGTTTGCTGAGAATGATCTCAGACAAGTTGAAATCTTTTGGGCTACAGTGGACCAACCCCCATTCACGGATCTAAAGCCCAGATGGGTCTTGATCCCTTCTACTTAATTCTCTCTTGAGCTTGTTGTCACTCAGCTTGCTTGAGAATCTAAGCCCAAAAATTGATGGTTTGATTCCTCACTTTTTCTTTAGCCTAAATTATTGAGCCTGGGTTCTGTTAACCAACCATTTTTCCTAGATGGCCCATAATCGATGTCAATCCCAAAATTCTTGGGTTATGACTTACTTTTTCCACATAAGGGTCTTGAAAGCTACCTGATAGGAGCATATTTATGCGACTTAGTTAGCTTGTTTTCTTGCATTTATGTTGTTAGTTCTTACTTATTATAGTGTTTTAAGCTATTTTCGTGTGTTTGTAGGTCCAAATGACAAAGTTAGCAAGAAAGTGCAATTTGGAGCATTTTGGAGCAGTTTTGGGCATCAAATGGATATCATACGTGGGGAGCACTTGGGATGGACATTTTTGAAGTTCAAAAGGCTTGGAATATGCTAAGGAGATGAAGAAAATAAATTCAAGACAAAGAAGATAAGGAATCAGCTCAAAAGGAGGAACATTATCCAAAACCTTATCCAACCTTATTTTATCCAAACTAACCTTATCTTATCTTATCCTATCCTAATCTCATCATACCTTAAATCTAGCTGCAAGGGGACTTAAATATCTATTTCTATAAGCTATTTCTAGAAGCATGCCCTTCTAGAAGTCCTAATTTCTACCACAAAACACATTGTTTCTAGAAACCCTAAAATAGTGGAGCCTATTCCCTTCTAGAAGGCCTTGCCTTGCCTTGCACTCCTCTCCCTTTCCCTCCAATTTGTGCCGCACCTTTCCTTACCCTTTTCCCTCATGGCTTCTGATTTAATTAGCCTTTTCCTTGTGGATTTGGGTTATTTAAATCCTTTTCAGAAATTAATTGGGCCAAACCTTTTTCCTGGTGGACTTATACCTTTGTGTCGAACCCTAAGGGCCCTAATCCTTGATTTCTGCTAAGTTCTAACCCTTACCTAATTCCCCTATGGTTTGCTGTGTGTTTATATACATATTTTTAGCACAATTTCGCACCACCACCTCCCATATAACTCAGAAACACATTCAGCCGCAATTCACACACCATTCTACAACCCTTTGCTTCAACTTTGGAGAAGAATGAGCCTTTGCCGTGGCTTCCATTGGAGAAGGAAACCTTGTGCGCAAGCCACCTGCAACCATTGGAGTTCTAAGAGTTCTTTCTTCCTTCGTTTCATTTCCATGTTTATTTTCTGTTGCTTTTCAATTGTTATGAACATGTGGAACTAATTCCTTTTTAGTTAGAGGTGAATTCAAAGTCATGGACATATGTTTAATATGAATTGATTACTTTCAGTTTTTGTTTCGTAAAACATGAATGTGATTTACTTATCTGTTTGATTGAGAACTTATTCTTGTGTGTTGATTAAGGATGCATACTTAGTTTGCATGCATGAATCTGATGCTAAAATATAAGGGAGTTTTACCTAATAGTTACAAACTTATATTTACAAGTAGTGAAGGTTGCTAGTCACAATCGTGTTAAGTAGATTCTTGGCAGGAGTATCATGCAGTTCATAATTACGAATGCCATGTCAATGCTTATAATTTTCATAGAACGTAATGATCTTTGATATGTATCCCTATCATGCTGTTCATATAGGGAACTTGATAAAAATAATTTGGTTGCGATGCGTTGTCCGGTCAATTCAATGAATTTAGGGAAATTTGAGAGTTAATTAGTGCATTCACGATTAATTTAGGGCATTGTCATTCATGGTTTAAAGAAACAATACTAGAAATCGATTTATGTTGCATATGTTCATGTGTGGAGAAGGACCCTCTAACTAGCTTTTCACCCTTGAATTCACCTTAATCTTATTTTAACTTACTTTGTTTGCTGGAATTTACTTAGTTTTGTCAAATTCGTCTAAAAACCCCCTAGTTCTTATTTGGTGTCTTAGTTTAGTTAATTTCGTTCAAATCTGTCCCCATTTGGTATTTTGAGTCAACTTTGTTTAGAATTCGTCCAAATCACTCTTTAGTAGTTGTTTTGAGTCTTTTTAACTTAGTTTTGCTGTTTTGAGTCAACTTGGTCAGTTTTGAGTCATAAGAGTCTAGTTTTGTGTTTTTTATTCAAGTTTAGTGTTTTAGAGTTTAATTTGTGTAGATTAGCAGCCTTTCTAATCCCCGGCGTAAAACAATCCCTACTTACATATACTACAATCATAGGGTTTTAATTTGAGTGTTGGAATATTTCACATCAAATTTTTGGCACCGTTGCCAGGGATTAGCAAACTTGCTAATCCATTGTTTATTTTCGTGTCTTTGTGTTTTCTTTTAAGTGTGTCTATGTGTTTGTGTGTGTTTGTGTGTCCTTGCCGTGCCTTTCACCTGGTTGGTGATCTTGTTTTTTTTCTTTGTTTTAGGTACTAGTTTATGACTGGTAGTTCTTAACCTATTAGTGCAAACATCTTGGAGTTCGACGACAATTTTGAACGAACTTTAAGAAGGAAGAGGAAGCATCCAGAACTTAATCCACCTAGTTCAAGTTCAGAGGCTGAATCTGAATTTGAAGAACAAGAAGAAGAAGAAGTCATGGTAGCGGACAATCGTACAATCAAAGAACTTTTAGCCTCGGGGTTGGACAATGCCGTACCCCTTTGCATTCAATATCCCATGGCTGCCCAAGGAAAAACCGATGAGTTCGAGTTAAAGTCAAGCTTGTTGCACCATATTCCCAAGTACCATGGGCTGTCCATGGAAGATCCAAACAAGCATTTGAAGGAGTTTGAAGTGGTGTGCTCAAGCATGACACCAATCAATGTCGATGGGAGCATTCTGAAAATGAAGGCATTTCCATTCTCTCTTGTGGATAAGGCTAAAGATTGGCTATACGAATTGGCACCCGGAATGTCACTTCTTGGGAAAGCATGAAACGAGCATTTTTGGAAAAGTTTTTCCCAACTTTAAGAGTCATTCTTTTGAGGAAAAGAATCAGTGGCATTCAACAAAGCCAAGGCGAATCCTTCCCAGTGTATTATGAGCATTTTAAAGGTTTAGTTGCTTCTTGCCCTCAACATCAAATGAAGGAGGAGATGTTACTTCAATATTTCTACGAGGGACTCCTTCCAATTGAAAGACAAATGTTAGATGCCTCAGCGGGTGGTGCTTTGGTTGATAAAACACTGGTGCCTGCCAAGATCTTAATTGCAAACCGAGCTTTGAATGCACAACAATACGAAGGTGTTGGACAAAGAGACACCCCATGGCAACAAGTGAATGAGGTAAGTGCAATTTCAAAACTTTAATCTCAAATGGCTAATCTTACTGTTCTTTTATCGCAGGTTGTTGAAGGATCCAAAGTGCAAGGAATTACACCAAATGTATATGGTGTTTGCTCTATGCAGGGGCATCTCAATGATCAATGCCCTCAATTGATAGAGAATGGAGGATGGGAAAGTGCAAATGTCGTAGGCTACCAAGGCCACAATCAGCCACAGAGTGATCCATACTCTAACACTTATAATCTGGGCTGGAGAGATCACTCGAATTTCAAGTGGAGAGAACCCCAACAACCTCAACAACAAGAAGGATATAGACATCCACCTTCAAAGCTCTATCAAAGGCCATTCGCACCACCACAAGTCCCACCACAATTGCCCAAATAAACTCAGGTTCGTCATTAGATAACGATACACTTCTTAAATTACTAACTTCATTAACACAAGGCCAAAAAAAATCAAGCCAAGGAGATGAGTGAAGTGAAGAAGCAAATAGAGCAGATTTCAGAGTTCATGGGGCAGTTTCGAGAAGAAGGAAAACTCCCTAGTTCAACCATTGTGAATCCAAAGGGAAGCTTTGAATCTGCCAAAGCCATCACGCTGAGAAGCGGAAAAGAGGTGGGAATCAAGCCAAACACGTCCAAACCAAGTCAAAAAGAGGAAGAAAAGTTGCTGATTGAAAAGGATGAGATGGACAAAGCCACGGCAATGGTGGAATCATCCTTGCCGCAGCCTTCCAAGGGCCCTAAACCGTCACTATCAGGTAAGATTGTTCCCAATTCGATCCATTCTAATCTAATTCCACCCAATGCACCTTTCCCTCGCAGATTCATGCAATCAAAGTAGGAAGAGAATGAGAAGGACATTCTTGAGACGTTTAGAAAGGTGCAAGTGAATATTCCACACCTTGATGCAATAAAGCAAGTTTGAAGGTATGCTAAGTTTTTGAAAGAACTTTGCACAACAAGGAAGAGGATTTCAAACAAAGAAGTTGTAAAGGTAAATGAGAATGTTTTAGCCGTTTTGCAAAGAAAACTACCACCAAAATGCAAAGGTCTAGGTAGTTTTACAATTCCTTGTGGTATTGGAAATACCAAGTTTGAGCATGCTATGTTAGATCTAGGTGCATCCATTAACGTCATGCCATACTCTATTTATGCATCTATGAACCTAGGAGAGATTAAAAATGATGGTGTTATCATTATATTAGCTGATAGTTCTAATGCATATCCAAAAGGAGTTTTGGAAGATGTTTTGTTGCAAGTTAACCACTTGATATTTCCAACAGATTTCTATGTGCTAGAGATGGAAGATTCGGCCCATTCCACACCCTTGCCGATCCTACTTGGAAGACCCTTTATGAAAACAGCCCGCACTAAGATAGATGTGTTCAAGGGGACGTTAACAATGGAATTTGATAGGGATGTTATTGATTTCAATCTTTCTGAATCTATAAAATATCCTATTGATGGCCATTCATGTTTCTCTATTGATGTATTTGATTCATTGGCGCAGGACTACCTTGACTCATTGGAGAGGGATCCTCTTTAAACCACCATAGTACACGGATTGGGACTTAACAAACAAGAGGCAGAAACTATGCACATTCACGGCAAGAATGAGAATGCCCTTGTTGTGCCCCTTAGTGCAGAAATAGGATAGATGGTTGCTGCCCTTGAGTCATTGCCATAACATCTTGATAAGCCTCAAATCCCAATTCCAATCCCTGTTTCTACTAACAAGTTGTTACCTTCGGTGATTCAGGCACCCATTTTTAAGCTTAAACCATTGCTGGATCATTTGAAGTATGTCTATTTGGGAGATAAAGAGACCTTGCCCGTCATTGTCTCTTCATCACTCACGTCATTGGAGAAGGAGAAATTGATTCGGGTGTTGAAAGAGCATAAAACAGCCATTGGATGGACCTTGGCCGACATTAAGGGAATTAGCCCTACAACTTGCATGCATCACATACTTCTAGAGGAGGGGGCTAACCAACTCGAGAGGCTCAACGCCGACTCAACCCTCCAATGATGGAAGTTGTAAAAAATGAGATTATCAAGCTCTTAGATTGTGAAGTCATTTACCCTATTTCGGATAGTCGTTGGGTTTCACCGGTTCAAGTAGTTCCAAAGAAATATGGAGTCACGGTGGTGAAGAATGCAGAGAATGAACTTGAGCCCACGCGTATCCAAACAGGTTGGAGAGTTTGCATTAACTATAGGAAGCTCAACGCCACCACAAGGAAAAATCACTTCCCTTTGCCGTTCTTTGATCAAATGCTTAAAAGGTTAGCTAGTCATTCTTTTTATTTCTTTCTTGATGGTTATTCAGGATATAATCAGATTGTTATAGCTCCAAATGATCAAGAAAAGACTACTTTTACTTGTCCATTTGGTACTTTTGCTTATCGTCGAATGCCATTCAGTTTATGTAATGCACCAGCCACGTTTCAAAGATGCATGGTAAGTATCTTTCAAATTTTGTTGAAAAGATCATTGAAGTTTTCATGGATGATTTTAGCGTATTTGGTGATTCGTTTAATGGTTGTTTAAAATATCTCACTTTAATCTAAAACGGTGCATTGAAACCAACCTTGTGTTAAATTGGGAAAAATGTCATTTTATTGTTAAACAAAGCATAGTTTTAGGTCACATGGTCTCAACAAAGGGAATAGAGGTTGATAAATCAAAGATAGATCTTGTACGCTACTTACCCTCTCCAACTTCGGTGAAAGAGGTTCATTCTTTTCTTGGACATGCAAGATTCTATGGGCGATTCATCAAGGAATTTTCTAAGATTTCCCAACCCCTTTGCCAACTTCTACAAAAGGCTGTGACGTTCAAGTTCGATGATGAATGTGAAAAGGCCTTCAATCACCTCAAAGAGATGCTAACTTCGACCCCCATCATAGTCCTACCATATTGGAGCCTTCCCTTTGAGCTTATGTGTGATGCCTCAAATTATGCATTAGGAACTGTTTTGGGACAAAGGAAGGACAAGAAGCCACACGTCATTTATTATGCATCCCGGACCTTGAATGATGCACAATTGAATTATTCCACCACTGAAAAAGAACTTCTAGCTGTTGTATTTGCCTTAGATAAGTTTCGTTCTTATTTACTTGGAACTAAAGTTATAATTTACATTGATCATGCAGCTTTGAAGTATTTGCTCACAAAGAAGGAGGCTAAGCCAAGGCTTATTCGTTGAATGTTACTTCTCCAAGAGTTTGACGTGGAAATCCACGACAAGAAAGGGAGTGAAAACGTGGTGGCTGACCACTTGAGTCGTTTGGTGCACGATGAGAACCCATTACCTATTCTAGAAACATTCCCAGATGAGCAATTGCTATCCATTAAGGTAAGTGAGCCATGGTATGCTAATTTGGTGAATTACTTAGTGACTAAACAAGCTCCAAACACCCTTAATAAGCACCAACGTGATAAACTTAAAAAGGATGCACGGTTTTATGTGTGGGATGACCCATATTTATGGAAATATTGCCCTGATTAGATTCTTCGTAGATGTGTGCATGATTCTGAATTTCATTCTATTTTAACGTTTTGTCACACTTATGCATGTGGAGGACACTTTGGTACACAACGCACAACACTTAAGGTTTTCGAATGTGGATTTTATTGGCCTACTATCTTTAGAGATGCTAGAACCTTTTGCATAACCTTTGATCATTGTCAAAGAACGGGTAATATAAGTGCAAAAGACCAAATACCGCAGCATCCTATATATTCTGTTGAGATTTTTTATGTTTAGGCATAGATTTCATGGTCCTTTTCCTTCTTCACATGGTTTCCTTTATATATTACTTGTCGTGAATTATGTGTCGAAATGGGTGGAAATAAAAGCCACCTGTACTAATGATTCTAAAGTGGTTGCAGATTTTATTAAAACTAACATATTCGCAAGGTTTGGAACGCCAAGAGTACTTATAAGTGACAGAGGTTCCCATTTTTGCAATCGAACCATTGAGGTGCTGCTCAAGAAGTATAACGTTACGCATATGGTCTCAACACCTTATTATCCTCAAACGAGTGGGCAAGTCGAGGTGTCAAATAGGGAAATCAAGCAGATTTTGGAGAAGACGGTTAGACCAGCTAGGAAAGATTAGAGCTTGTGTTTGGATGATGCATTGTGGGCATATCGTACGGCTTACAAAACACTAATTGGGATGTCCCCATTTCAGCTCATCTATGGGAAATCATGTCATATTCCGGTTGAGTTAGAGCATTGTGCATATTGGGCCGTCAAAACATTCAATATGGACATTGATGCTGCTGGAATCCATAGAAAATTGCAATTGAATGAGCCTGAGGAGATTAGGAATGAAGCTTATGAAAACGCTCACATCTACAAGGAGAAAACCAAGGAGGCCCATCACAAGATGATTCATGGTAAGACATTTTCTGTAGGGCAGAAAGTGTTACTCTTCAACTCCCGCCTTTGTTTGTTCCAGGGTAAGTTGCATTCTAAATGGATTGGACCTTTTGTTGTTACTAATGTTTTTCCTTATGGTGCAGTCCAAATTCAAAGTTTGAAGATGGGACATGAATTCAAGGTCAATGGGCACCGTTTGAAGCCCTACTACGAGACTTTTGAGAAGCATGCTGTGGAGGATATACCCCTCCATGCCATTGGCCCTATTGAAGCTTAAATGGAGATATCGTCTGGCTGGAAGACATTAAAGCAAGCGCTTCTTGGGTGGTAACCCATGTGTTCAAACGAGGGCGTGATGGAATTCTAACTCCATAACTAGATTTATGTTCTTAAACTCTACTCTTTATTGCTTTTACTTTGCCATGATTGTCGTGTTTGTTAGATGTGTTGTTTGCCAGTTTATGTGTGAGTCTAAATTTGAAACATTGAGGACAATGTTTGGTTTAAGTTAGGGGGGTAAACAAGTGTTTTTATTGAAAATTCATGGGTTTTTATCACCTAGCACTACTAGAGTTGTTTCTCACTGTTTTTAAGTGTTTTTAGTGTGTTTTGAACTATTCTAGTGTGTTTAGAAAGAAAAATACGAAAATTTGAAAGAAAAAAAAAAGTAGAAAAAGTTTTAAGAAACCCAAAAAGAGTCGTTTAGAGTCGTTTTCGTGTGTTTGTGTCTTAGGGTACCTTCCAACACAATGATGAGGATTTGGTTTTTAATTACATGATTGTTAAAGAAAGTTACAAACATGGATGGAAGTTTGATATGTTCTTTGGTTTATGCTTGGTTGTAGTTGTCGTTACGAATTCACATGTAATCACAAAGGAGAAAATCAGTTTTTGTAACATGTTTGAAGGAAGGAACTCAAACTTACACAACAACCCTGAGAGACTTGAGCCTAAACTTTATTTGGAGAGTTATTAATCTGTGATTTCTTGTTTTCTAAAGTTGTTGTATGATCTCATTATTCTTTGCTTGGTTGCTACTTAGAATGCGTTTTATCATTTTAATTCCAAATACTAGAACTCATTCCCGTTTCATTCAAAGCTTAAAATTGAGTGCATAACATATAACAAGATGAAGTTGTTTAGTAGTTACCACCAAAGCCAAAAAAACCTTCATCCCATGCATTTGTTTTTTAGGTTTAACCCATTTGAGCCTTATTTAGCCTAATTTCCTTTTTAGCCACATTATCTCAACCTAGCCTAGAATATGACTATCCATACCCTTGTTCTTAAAGTATAGTGGAGCATGACTTAGAGGGAATTCCTTTTGATCAAGCATATTGCAGAAATCAAGTGTGGGGGAAGGTTAATTTGTGTAGATTAGTAGCCCTTTTAATCCCCGGCCTAAAACGATCCCTACTTACATATACTACAATCATAGGGTTTTAATTTGAGTGTTGGAATATTTCACATCACTACCCACATTCACTATACATGTTGCATATATATTGTGTTTGCTCCAAGTTCATGTATTAGTCCTGAACCTAAAGTTTAGAAAAAGTGCTATAGAAACCTGAAGTTTCATAAAATGCACCACTAATGTTGAAACCAGAAGCTTCACATGATTAATCAGTTAAACAAACCATGTACTAGACTGAAGTTTTACTTTGATACTTATGGATGATTCTTCTACACATATCATGTCCTAATTCCAATTTGGGATAAATAATCCCTTTATGACTTGTATTTTGATACCTAATAGCACTTTTATAGAATCTAATTACTCCTTGTATTATGTAAAGATGAGTTAACCGAGCCAATGGCCAGAAGCATACCTTCTTAACTTTCCTTGTCTCACTAATTTGAAGTGACTCCATTTGCCAAAATCAATTGATAATGCTTTTTTGAAGCTTGAATTAGGGTAATTGGCATAGGGACCACGACAAGAATAGGAAACCGGCCCACATGAACAGTAATCAGGGCTCACCAAGTTGTGACAATCTCAAGTGTGATTCTTAGGTATGAAACCCCAAAACTTTAAGAATTCAAGACTACAATCCTAAACCTCAACCCTGCAGAATCTTTGATTTCACTGGTTACACACCTTTTGTGCCTGGACCAATATTGTTGAGGAATACCATTTCGGAAGAAAGGATTTGGGCATGAAATACCGCTATCGACCAAACTTTGCTATACTTATATGTAATCTCTAAGTTTTTTTAGATTTAATCTTGATGTTTATTTTCTCGAGTCTTAATTCATTTAGGCAAATAAATACATGTGATCCAAATTTAATTAATTCATAGTTAGGTATGTTTTGTGGGGAAGTTAGTGAAGGAATATTTTGTGAAAACATGTTCATTTAAGCAACATCAATAAGCATGCAATTAACAATTAAAGGCGGAATCATGCTTGCATGCACTTAAAAACAAAACATTAACCATGAAATTCAAAGCCTAGTAGATTGGTGAACCAAGACTCAACTCAAATCAAAGTGAGTTGAGAAATATACCTTTGTAGATTCCTCTTTGCATAAGCAAAGGCTAATCACCCAAAGAGAGGGCCTTCATTCCTTGCATCTTAAATCTATGGATTTGGATAGATGAATAGGTTTCTCCAAGTTCCCAAAATAGGGAACCTCTAAGTCTCTTCACCAAGGAGAGATTGGAGAAGAAATGAGTGACCTTGGAGTAGTGGGATTGGAAGATGCACCCCCAAGGTGGCCGGCCTCTTTAGAGAGAAATGGAGAGACATGTTCTCTCCAATTTTCTCCAAAACAAAACCCTAATGAATTTTAGGCTATAAAGTCATATTTATACCTTTATTCATTTGAGTGGCAAACTTGTAAATAAGTCCAAGTTCACTACCCTTAGCATCATGGCCGGCCCTAGGGTATTTTTGGGCTAATTAGGCCTTTGTGAATCATTATTCATTAAGTTGTCATACAACTTAAGTCAATGGGCTTGACGTTCGAAGCCCATTGGGCCTTAATGTCCAAAACTATCCCGAGGTCTTTAACGAACTTATTCGTTTGATTAATTAACATATTAATTAATCCTTGCCATAAATAAATGATTAAACCATTTAATCATTCTTACTTATCTCCATTGTTTCTTCAATCTCCACCTTACACGGTGTGCGATCCATTAGGTTCCTTTTAGCGAGGCAGTGGGCGATTAAAACCATTTTATATCGATTGTGAATTGAAACTTACTTTCAATTCTCCCTTTAGTGATTACACACGTTTAGGGCTTCCACAAACCATGAGTGACACCTTGCAGTATATCATGGTTACCCAAGCTAATCAGAAGAGGTAAAGAAAACCTATTCAGTTTGGGATTACAAATGCAATACGGTCTTTCTCTAATACAATACTCTTGACCACATTGTTTGGTTTGATAGTTTATTTATTCATGTCTACTATCCAATGTGATTCGTGTGCTTATATGATTACCTTGAATGTGATTTAGAACGACTTTTCTAAATCTCATTCATACTCTGGCCAAAGATTCTAAATCATATCATAGAGTATTCTCCCTCAAACAGTTTGAAGGTTAGAGATCCCTTGTTGCGCATTCACTTGCCTCCATGGTTAAGTGGCTTAACCCCAACGATGCCATGGACACCCCGATGGGGTGACTTTGACATGATCAAAGATCAAGGACTTAACCACAAGACAACTGTGATGCCTCAGGTCAAAGGACTACTTTGCATTATCCCAACCATGAGTTCTCATGTGACATGAGTATGAGAACTCTTCGTTGATCGCATTCCGTGAACTCATTCTCTACTGAGCACCTACGTACTTGTCTTGATGTCACACACACCAATGACTCGAGACTAGTCACTCTCCCTGAGAGAAGACATAGCACGTACCGATCTTGACGGACTGTCAATGCCCAATTGGCAATCCTATGATCAGGAACATTTAGGATGTGTCTACGAAAGAATGGTCTCATGAATCTAACTTCATTAGATTACATTCTCCCAATCACATATTCTTTGGACTTTATCATTTAAGCATATAACATTTATATGAGACGGCTCAAACAATAATCTTTGCCCTTTATATTAAACTAGATTAGTTTAACATGTGAAATGTCCGTAAAGCATCATCACATGATTGGTTTTAGGGCACATTTCCAACAATCTCCCACTTGCACTAGAGCCAATCAGCTTGGTCATCAGTGATGATACCTCTTCTGTAGTCATTTCATAAATGGTTGAGTAGTAGGCCTAGACAATGGATATCTATATGTTATCCATAGAAGCAACCTTGAGAATATCGACGTCACCATTATACATGATTCTCAATCATGTGGTTCAGTCTCTCATTTGAGTTCGGACCTTGATGAGACCTTGATTCCCTGGCTTGAGCTATCGCCCCATTAGTGTCATAGTGTCGATACACTAGATACACTTTCTGGTTGGAACCGAATAGAGAGTTCATAAATGAACTTTCCCATCCAAACAACATTGTTGCAAACTTCTATATGGCAATATACCTTGCATTCATAATGGAACACACTAAAGTCATTACTTTAATGTTTCCATCCAAATATCTCTTTAGTCATAATAAAGAGATATCTGTTTATCTCTTCATTCATAATGAAGAAACATCCAATGATGGATTAGATTCATAATCTAATACATTTACGCTTCCATTACGTTACTCTAATTCTTCCTCATTCTTTGAGGAATCTTTCCTTTAGTATTTCTTAAATACTTAAGGACTCACTTGACAGTTGCCATGGTTCTGATCCTGGGCTTGCACTGATATCGTCTTGTACCGTTCTAGGTACAACTCATATCAATGTTTTTCATACAATATGAAATACATAAATCACCTTTATGCGTATGCATAAAGGATTCTATTTACGCATTATTTCTTTGGGAGTCAAAGGGTACGTTCCCTTTGAGAAGGGCAACTTGCTAGTCACACTAGAGTCATCCTTCTAATTGAAGTTTATCATCATATGAGAAACTTCCTAGCAACTCTTGTCTATTATTTAGGGCTTGATATAATCCAATTATATCCTAAAATCTATCATTATAGATTTCCATCCCATGTTTATAGACTATGTCTCCCATATACATTATATCGTTATAGAATGCTTAAAGTCATAACTTTAACGAAGAAGTATTCTTTTCATTTCCAAAATTAATATATCATATATATATTTATATTTTAGGAACATGATTAACTCCCATAAACATTCTATCTTCATATAATGTTTTAAAGTCATAACTTTAACGAAGAAGTATTTATTTCATTTCCAAAATTAATATATCATATATATATTTAAATTTTAGGAACATGATTAACTCCCACTAATCTTTTGTAAACCTAGTAAACAAAAGATTCATTTACATCTTTATGAGAAATCAAACGATTTGATCCTTTTTTCTCATAAGATGCTTATAGCTCCCACTAGCTTGCTAAGATCCATGATGGATGGATCTCTACAACTTACATGTCTTGTGATTCATAGTTTTAGACATATATTATCAAGACTATCTTAATAATGGTTTCGGAAACCTATATTATGTCCAAACATTAAATCACCATTTAGTTGTAGCTAGCAATCTTCGAATTAATTGAAACTAAGACTACGTCAAAAATGGTTCCTTCAAAGTCAACAATTCTCTTTGATTGTAGTCACCTTAAGCTACCAATTAGCTATGAAGGTTTCATTATTTCGGGTTAAATGGTACTTTACCATTTCCTTGAGTATATATCATATATACACTCAATGTAGTCATAAGGATTTTCATTCTTATTTCTTTCGAATTAAGAGGTGCAACTCTATGACATAGTCATAAAGTTCAAACCATTCAACTGAGACGGTTTATAAATCCTTCTCGACTACCTTGGAGCTTGTGGTATAGGAACTAGGTTGTTATATTTGTTGATTACTTTCTTGTCACTCAAAGAACCCATTCTTTGAGTTCTATCTCTCGTTCATTTGCTCTTAGGCAAATCACATTGTAGGATTACAATGAACTACCCAACAAAACAACATTTGTTAGTTGGTTTATAGAAGCGATATCCAAAAGTTAATTTAAGGATATCCTACAAGATTGTTATCAAACAAATATTGCTTATAAGCACACAACCCCAAATCTTAACATGCTTAAGATTTGTCTTTCTTTCCAACTACATCTTATGGAGTCATGAAAAATTTGGAAGATCTTCTAATTGACAATCATATTGTCTTAGAAGCATATATATCCTATATATGGGTAATTGATAATATCCAACGAACTAAATGTTATTCAAGTTCGTTCTTCTCCTAATGGAGAAATCCATCATCTTATGATGCTTCTTTCCTTGATATCTTTCAAGAAAACTATTCTAAAGTGTTACCATTCCTTGGATCAAATCTAAGGATGTAAATACTTTAGACGCCTTACTCATCAACTTACATTTCTTGAATTCTTTGAAACCTTTTGCAAAGTATTCGGACTTGTGTTTATTCAAGATAAACTATAGTCCAACCGAGAGTGATCTTCGGTGAACGTCATCCAACATGAGTAGTATTATGTTGTGGACAAGTGCCACTGACATCTAAGTGAATTAACCTCAACAACTTTGTGATTCTTTCTTCTTTCCAAAAGAATAAAGATTCAAACATTTCGCCTCTATACAATTTTAACAAGAAGGTATTGGATCCAGATCTAACAATCCAAAGCATCCATTTATTACCAACTCGTAATTTATGTTTTTAGAGGAATCACAACTTAGTTGGGATTAGTCACTACCTTGCAACCTTTTTGGGTTTTAAGCAACATTATATTCTAAACAGTTAACACCACCATATTATCTCTACTATAGAGATAATCAATTAGATTACCATAATCCAATCATTGATTAATAAAGAACAATGTTTTGTCAAACAAAACATTTATCCATTTCACACAGTGGCGGAATTTAGTTCCTTAAAATTGGAATATAAAGACAATCTATGTTTTTCCAATTTCTTTGGTAGTTCATATGAGAAAGTAAGTACCATCTGCTTTCGCAGAGATCTACATTTGATTCACGTTTCGAATGTGAAGTACTTTCTCTTCTCTCATTTATCTTCTACTTCTTATTAGTCACACTTTTACAACGATTGTAAAACATAGTTACTAATACGGATTCAAGCATTCAAGTAGAAGAACCAACTGTTTTGAACTTTTCAAGAACAATTTACAACACCTTCGAAAGGTGTGTTCTTGACACTTGCAAGACATTTCTTGCAAATACCCCTTCCAATGTCCATCCTTTCATAAAGAAAGTTTGTTCCCTTGGAGTTATTTCGCTTTCTTCTTTTGACTTCTCCTTTGACTACAATAGTCATGGTCCCTAAACTCCCACTATCTCTTTTGAAACTTATTTCAATTGTGTTATACACATCAAACAATTTGGAGAGTGTGTGGTTATTGTTCACTACATAGTTTACAATAAACTTAGTGAACCATTTGGATAGGGACACAAAGGTGAAGTCCTTGCCTAGTTCCCGTCTCTAGAAGTGTTTTAACACTTCAACACTTAATGATTCAAAATCATCATAAGTCCATGTTGATGGATTATTTTTGTCAACCAACCATTATGTTCTAAACATAATTACAAACTTTAAAGAGTTGTACAAGGCAACTCTTATTTCTTCACACAACAAATTGTAAGTGAAGAGTCCTGGTACATTAAGTGTCCATGCCTTTGTGCTTTCTTCTCAAGTTCTTTGTTCATGTAACAAAGAAACAAGCACTAAGTGTTTGCATTGACTAAGGGTTGTTCAAAACAACTCATTATTTCTTCATACAACGATTTATAAGTGAAGAACTAATAACACTAAAAGTGTACTTTTCTTTATGCTAATCTTCGTAAGTTCCTTTGTTCATTTAACAAAGGATTAAGCATTGGTTGTTTGTGTTGTCCTCTTCATGATAGACTTTTCTAACATGTTCTTCCAATGATACATTATCATTAGGAAGATTGTGAGGATGAGACTACTTAGATACATATACAATCCATTTAAGACAATCTTTGGGATTTTGGTACCAAGTCCGGAAACTAAAGCTTTCGACTTTTCTTTGTCAAGTGTTGGATAGCGTTTGCAAATATATTGGTAAACAAATACATAACGAATATAAATTGATTGATTTTAAGCCATTTGATTCGGGTCTTTAAATCAAATAGCACCACCCACTATTTTTGGCAAATTCCATATCCCTCATTGGAATTCGAGAGTTTTGGAAGAAACTCTTAGTAGGTTATGGGAGACTCACTATTACCAAGCCCACCTCACAATGATATGATGTTGGCTAGCATTAATAATAATGAGAGAGTACGCTTACTCATTTGCAACTAATGCAAGTACCCATCTTATTTGGCCTCTAGAGAATGTCACCTCACAATGATATGATGTTGGCTCCATTGCACTTAGTTAAGTCATTCCCACCATGCTTAGTTCGTGAAGGGGTTCAAGAATAGCCTCACGATGATACGATGTCGGCCATCCTCGTTGCCTACACTAACCTCATCATATGTTTATGGATTCCTCCTGAGTATAAGCATGCACTTTGTACTCCCCCATGATAGGGTGAAGCCGGTGTACAAGTCATAAACGATTGGAGCCACCACGGTGGAAGGCCTACGAAAGAATGTTCAAAGCACTCTCACGCTTATCAACTTAACAATGGTTTGGTTGAGGGTTTTAGGTCTCATCACATAAACATATATTTTAATCTCTATTAAAACAACTTTGGTCCTATTACAACTATTGGTCCATATAATTGTTTTAGTTGTATATAATACTCCCACTATGCTTATAAAACGGTTTTTAAAGCAAGAGTATATGATACTACTAACATAAACTTTGCATTCATTTTATGGACTATATAGTTGCCTTAGGGCCTTAGGATGACTATGAACCTTTGTTTAGATTCAACACGAGCCTTGTGTTGAATCTCGGTCTAGGGATGGTGATTGATTTTAGTTACGCGTTTAATCACATTAAGGTGTGTTGTCTTAGGGCGTTGGACTCAACTACTTCATTTTCATGCATATCAAATAAAGCAAGAAAGAAGTACTTCAAAGTAAAGGTGAGCTTATGCTCATTACAACATTTGCATAAAACAAATTACTTTAAAGTAAAGAAGAGCTTAAGCCCTTTTACAACATTTGATCAAATCAAATTACAACCAAAATTAATCTACACATTCCCATGGTTCAAACAAATTTGAAACGGCCTTTCACATAGCTCAATTATATTAGGCTTAGGTTCATAATCACCCTTTAATTAATTAACACTTTAACTAATTAAATTGAATGCAACATTTTCATTTGGTTTTTTGTATCCATAAAATTGATTTAAATGGAGCTAAACAAAATGAAAATCCAATTCTCATTTAAAGAGACAAAACAATTTTGTTCTCTACCTAATTTGGGTCATCATGCAATAACCACAACTTATTTGGGCTATAAAGCAATTAACCTCAACTTTTGGGCTATATTGCAAAACTTTTGGGGTCACTTTGTAAAGACACAAAAGTCCACTACTTCATGTAATTACAATAGAACCCAAAATTTAATCAATGCAAAAACTTCATTAAAGGATCAAAACAATTTGTCCTTTAGCGTTTTTGGACCTTAACGTAAAAACGTAAACTTTTGGGCCAAAGTGCAAATACACAAAAGTATCAAAACTTTATGTAATTGCATAAAAGCCCCAAAAGTACCCCACTTGATAGGGTGGCCGGTTTTGGAGACCAAAGAGAGTGATGTGTGTGTTGATTTGTAGTTTGACATAAAGCATGCAAGTGGTGTGCGTGAAAGGAAATTAATCCTTTCACACCCACCAATATCTCTTACACCTTTCAAATAAAAATCTAATGCATTTAAACATTTGAAAATCATAAAACATAAACTTTATGAAATAAATCAAAACTTTGAATCAAAACACAAACCTTTTTGTTCTTGGCAAAAATGTCAAGAACAATGAAGAACACTCATGAAAAAACTCAAAATTTTCCATGAACATTTTTCACCCAAAAAAATTCCAAAACCATTCAAACTTTAGGGAAATAACATCTAACCAAACTAAGGTACATAGGGGTTCCAAAAGTCACCTTAAAACACTTTTAACAAGTCAAACAAGAACCCAAAAATCCACCCTTTGGATTTGGCCGAAAATCCCCAAAGTCATGGCACCAAATTTTAGCTCCAATATTCATGCTCATATGAACTACATCTACAACATTTGAGATGGCAAATTTTCTAACAAAATTTACATTCACAAAACAAGAATAAAGCTTGTAACATATTACAATTTTTAAATCACAAACTATGAACCACAAAACCCAAAAGGATTCATCAACTACTAGACCTAGGCTCTGATACCACTTGAAGGAATATTTTGTGAAAACATGTTCATTTAAGCAACATCAATAAGCATGCAATTAACAATTAAAGGCGGAATCATGCTTGCATGCACTTAAAAACAAAACATTAACCATGAAATTCAAAGCCTAGTAGATTGGTGAACCAAGACTCAACTCAAATCAAAGTGAGTTGAGAAATATACCTTTGTAGATTCCTCTTTGCATAAGCAAAGGCTAATCACCCAAAGAAAGGGCCTTCATTCCTTGCATCTTAAATCTATGGATTTGGATAGATGAATAGGTTTCTCCAAGTTCCCAAAATAGGGAACCTCTAAGTCTCTTCACCAAGGAGAGATTGGAGAAGAAATGAGTGACCTTGGAGTAGTGGGATTGCAAGATGCACCCCCAAGGTGGCCGGCCTCTTTAGAGAGAAATGGAGAGACATGTTCTCTCCAATTTTCTCCAAAACAAAACCCTAATGAATTTTAGGCTATAAAGTCATATTTATACCTTTATTCATTTGAGTGGCAAACTTGTAAATAAGTCCAAGTTCACTACCCTTAGCATCATGGCCGGCCCTAGGGTATTTTTGGGCTAATTAGGCCTTTGTGAATCATTATTCATTAAGTTGTCATACAACTTAAGTCAATGGGCTTGACGTTCGAAGCCCATTGGGCCTTAATGTCCAAAACTATCCCGAGGTCTTTAACGAACTTATTCGTTTGATTAATTAACATATTAATTAATCCTTGCCATAAATAAATGATTAAACCATTTAATCATTCTTACTCATCTCCATTGTTTCTTCAATCTCCACCTTACACGGTGTGCGATCCATTAGGTTCCTTTTAGCGAGGCAGTGGGCAATTAAAACCATTTTATATCGATTGTGAATTGAAACTTACTTTCAATTCTCCCTTTAGTGATTACACACGTTTAGGGCTTCCACAAACCATGAGTGACACCTTGCAGCATATCATGGTTACCCAAGCTAATCAGAAGAGGTAGAGAAAACCTATTCAGTTTGGGATTACAAATGCAATACGGTCTTTCTCTAATACAATACTCTTGACCACATTGTTTGGCTTGATAGTTTATTTATTCATGTCTACTATCCAATGTGATTCGTGTGCTTATATGATTACCTTGAATGTGATTTAGAACGACTTTTCTAAATCTCATTCATACTCTGGCCAGAGATTCTAAATCATATCATAGAGTATTCTCCCTCAAACAGTTTGAAGGTTAGAGATCCCTTGTTGCGCATTCACTTGCCTCCATGGTTAAGTGGCTTAACCCCAACGATGCCATGGATACCCCGATGGGGTGACTTTGACATAATCAAAGATCAAGGACTTAACCATAAGACAACTGTGATGCCTCAGGTCAAAGGACTACTTTGCATTATCCCAACCATGAGTTCTCATGTGACATGAGTATGAGAACTTTTCGTTGATCGCGTTCAGTGAACTCATTCTCTACTGAGCACCTACGTACTTGTCTTGATGTCACACACACCAATGACTCGAGACTAGTCACTCTCCCTGAGAGAAGACATAGCACGTATCGATCTTGACGGACTGTCAATGCCCAATTGGCAATCCTATGATCAGGAACATTTTGGATGTGTCTACGAAAGAATGGTCTCATGAATCTAACTTCATTAGATTACATTCTCCCAATCACATATTCCTTGGACTTTATCGTTTAAGCATATAACATTTATATGAGATGGCTCAAACAATAATCTTTGCCCTTTATATTAAACTAGATTAGTTTAACATGTGAAATGTCCGTAAAACATCATCACATGATTGGTTTTAGGGCACATTTCCAACAGTTAGTTGTCTTCGTACGCTAATTTCAAACCTAATCACCCCTTTAACAACCATTTGAGGCCAACAAACCTAATTGTGATGCATGGTATTGCCCATTTCTGATTGTCTAGTGGTACTAATTTTACCATCAGGGAAGCCTTATACTCACTCGTTCCAAAATAACATTATTGAGTATTAAGAATATTCGAGAAAATAATTCCATTATAGAAAAAGTAGAGGAGTATCTTTGCACCACCTCTAAACCTTGGTGATCCGCACCAAGCTTCTAGTTTATGTGTAGGGCTATGCAATCTTACATAAAGCTATGTTAGTCTGCCTGAGGCTCATTACCACCCAATCTTATTTTTGGCATAACAGTTGATTACTTGGTACAAACCTGATGTTTCGTACTTATGCATTTTGGTTTGGGCACCTTATGCATCATATTGAGCACCACAATATACCAATATAGGTCCTCGCCAAAGGATTTGAATCTATGTCGATTATGATTCTCCTTCAAACTCTCTTGAGCCATTGCTAAGCAATCTCTTTACCGCCGATTTGTAAATTCTTACCTCGATGAGACAGTTTTCCAGCCATTAGAGGGATATAAGAACGTCAACGTTCCTAAATAATGATGCGAATTATCATGGACAACCCCACTATGTCTCATCTCAATCCTTGTATTCTATATCTTTAGAGTATTGCTCCAGATGCTTTCTATGATATAGCAAAAGTAATGAGATCACATATATCGGCTACAAACATATATGCAAGGATAGGCATATTGTAGTATGCCATAAAAGCAATTCATGTGGCAACACGTAATTTGTGTGTTTAGTTATTTTACGCATCAAATTTTGGCGCCGTTGCCGGGGATTATGAGGGATCGCTAAACACTCTAAACTGACTCAAATATGTAAAACAAAGTTTGAAACACTAAACTAGACTCAAAGAATGCAAATCTAAACTCTAAAACACTAAAACAAAACAAAAGACTCAAAACAGCACAAAGACACTCAAAACTGCCTTAAAAACACTTTCTGGGCAGTTTTGAACTCTAACACAAACTTGGACGAAATTGGGTTATAACTTGAATCAAAACACTTAAAAGCACAAACTAAATTGATTTCTAACTAATCTAACACTTTAAAATAATGGGGGATTTGGTTTTGACGAATTTGAAAACAAAGAAAACAGATTGTAACTAAAACAGAGTTTTAAAACGAATTTGGATGAAACTATGGATAAAAGGATAGTTAGGAGGTTCTTCTCCACACATGACACACTTGCATACAAAACGATTTCCAGTTGCTTTTCAATAAGCTATGAATTCTCAACGCCCCAGATTAACTGTGAATTGCACTAATTAACCCTCAGATTTTCCAAAAGTTATTGAATTGGATGATTGCATACGACAACCCAAAGCATTCCCCACAAGTTCCCTACATGAATTGCGTAATAGAGATACAAGTAAGAATCATTAAGTTCTATGAAAATCATAAGCATTGACGAGGCACTCGTTACTATGAATTGCATGAAACTTATGCCAAGAATTTACTTAAAGCGATTGTGACTAGCAACCTTCACTACTTGTGAATATAAGTTCATAACGATTAGGTGAAACTCCCTTATATTCTAGCATCAAATTCATGCATGAAAATTAAGCGTGCACTCTCAACCTACATACACAAATCAGTTTTTATATGAACGGATAAGTAAATTGAATTCACAACTTACAAAACACAACTGGATGTAGCATGAACATGGTTTCGAATCACCCCCTAACTAAGAGGGGTTTAGTTCCTCATACTCACAAAACAAAGATTATTGAATTGAAACATTGAAAACAAAAGAAAGATTACACCTAAAACGTTCCAGCAATCCTCAATCGAATGACAAGCACGTCCAAGGGCTGTCCTCCTTCCTCTTTGCTATGGCACAAGGGTTGGTGGTGAGTTTTGGGGGTTATGGATGGTGTAGAAGTATAGAATTATGTTTAGGATGGATGTATGGTGCGGCTAGAAGTGTTTGGGATCATAAACTATGGAGAATGGTGAAGTATGGATGCATCTAGGAGTGGTGGATGATTTCTGGCGTGAATGGTTGATTGAATGGTTGATTTGTGGCTGTAAAAAGGAGGTTTATTTAAAGGATTTCAGGAATTAAAACCCTAGGTTATTTAGGTAATCAGAAATTAAGTCAAAAGCTTCTAGAAATAGGAAATCAAATCAGAAAACTAAGGGAAATTGGCTAAGATATGCGGCAAGGGGACAAAACACAATAGGAATGTGTTTTAATGCAAGGAAATAGGAAATAACCCTCTCCCTTGCACGACAAGGGAGAGGAAAGGTGGGACAAGTGTGGCAAGGAAGTGGACCATGTAAGGAATGTGTAATTTGTGTCCTAGAATGCTTAAAAGGCCTTCAAAGTTGCTGGAACATAGGGACAATTAGGATTGAGGAAAGGTCAAACCAAAATAGGAAACTTTGGCTTAACTTTCCTACTTCAAGTAGGAATCGTTCTTAGAGTAGGAATTCTCATTCTTCTAGGAATCCTCATTTGAGTAGGAATCCATCTTCAATTAGGAATCCTTCGTTGATTAGGAATCCTTCGTTGATTAACAATCCTTTCTTCTTCAAATCTTCAATTTCATTCATTCCTTTTGCTCCAAGCATGTGATAATCATTCCAAGCCCAATTTTGCTCCAAAAGGCTCCAAAACGCATCTTCTTGCATACTTTGTCCTTAGAATCTGAAAACACACAAAAGTGACTTTAAACACTAAAATAACTAAGGAAACACAACGTAAATGCACGAGAATAAGCCAATTAAGTCGCATAAATATGCTCCTATCAGTATGCCATAAAAGCAATTCATGTGGCAACACGTAATTGGCTATTTGTGATAACCCAATGTCAAGTTATCGACAACAATGACAAGTGATAACATTTGGCAATCGAATACATAACCTAATAGTGGATTAGGGAGGTTTGTTCTTGATTAGGATAAGCTCGAAGAATAACTTAAGTTATGGGGGCAAGATTGAAAAGAAGTTCCAATTATGAGGTGACTGGATGAACTATCGAACATCTGTATGTTGTATTCAATAGTAAGTCTTGGACTAAGCATGTAGTGATATGGAATAGACATAAAGGTGCTCATTTACGAGATTGAGTTCATTGAACATTGACCAACCACAGGAGTGTACAAATGAAAAATTACTTACTTGTCAATCGTATCATATTTCTTAGTTATGGATGCAACTAGTTCTCAAACCTGAGGCATCACTAGTTATCTCATATTTATGAATATGATCTTTGCTTTTCACCTCAAAACTCTCATATGATAGCATAGCCTTATAGTGTGAGGTTCAAGATCATGTGCATTAATAGAATTCACAAAAGGAATTTGTCACCTTTTAGGTAATCATGATGGTAGATATTCGTGAAGCCCCTTGACGATTTATCTTCAGAAGTTTTTAGCCAAAGCAACTTGCAAGAGATATATCAGGATGATCATATTCATATGTAAAGTTTGAAAAAGTTCCAGGCTCTAAAATATATGAGCAAAGGATAGTACACATAATAATTGAATTGCATTGTAACCCTAACTAAGGTTTAAAATATGTGTTGTATGAATTCAAACATATTTTGACTAATCTGGGTAACAAAAACCATTGCTAGATGTTACTACTCGGTTTGTGGATCTTCCTATAAGGTTGAATTAAAATGGTTTCAAATGATGTAAAATTAGATTAATTCTGATTATTGTTTATATTAATGTTCTATTTTAGTTCTATTTCATATTTAATTAATTCGTTTGAGACTATTATTTGTTGTTAGTTATTTGAACTAAAATTAAATAAGGAAGCTCAGCCTAAATAGAAATACCAGATTAATTAAATAAACAAAATATGAGCGAATCGGGATAAAGCCCAATGCCAAAGGGAAGTGCGGCAAGCCCAAATAGGTCTACCATGGCCTGTGGCATACATGT
This sequence comes from Malus domestica, assembly GCF_042453785.1. Classification (NCBI taxonomy): domain Eukaryota; kingdom Viridiplantae; phylum Streptophyta; class Magnoliopsida; order Rosales; family Rosaceae; genus Malus; species Malus domestica. The sequence continues at coordinate 38,515,706 of NC_091675.1, read as the reverse complement.
TAAATGAATCATCTCCTCGATCGCTCTCTCACCTACATGCCACCACTGAATCGGTGTTGAAGACATTTTCCTTTACTATGGATTTTGTCTTATTCTATCTGGACGTATCTGTAAACACGAAAAATTCCTGAAACGAAAGAGACTTCGATGTCTACAGTATCTCAAAAGAGATCACACTTCTAGTTTTCAAAATGATATTTGCCTTGTTAGTTTGGTTACTTGTCTGACCAGCACAAGGCATTTTCCTAGACAATTTATGTCTTTATCGTTATGAACATTACAATATCTTAGAGGTGCACATAACAAACCTTAGTTGCAAAGTCTTCAAGGCATGCTGAGCTAATCTCCATGCATAAAGCCACATGTGCGCATGAGGGCCATTTCTTTGGGCATATTCGAAGCACCTGCAGTTTTTCATCCATCGTTAAATCTCAACTACGATCCAAAAAGTCAACGCCAAACTTATTACATCTACCTCACATCAACAAAACACCATAAATTGAAATAAAATAGATCCAATCCCTTGACAGTTGTTGTCCTCTTTTCAAAAGCACAGCTGAAGTCAAGCTTCTTGAAACTTGTTCGAGGAATTAATATGCATAATTATCTTATTTGCAATGCTTGTAGTTCTGAGGGAGAGTTTTGTCGAACTTAATGGGAGTATCCTAAAGTATACTCACTTGACCTTAATGTACTATTTTTCCTTTAGATCAAACATTTTTTCCACATGGTTTTCGTTAACATGACGAGATTTTGACGAGGCGCCCATATGGGGATGGTCATACCTTTGTATGTGGTTTTCCTACTACTTACGTCCTGAAAATGCTGAGTATCCGCATGTTGCATTAACTAAGCACCTTTTCTCCATGGGCTATGGGTTTTACTATAGCCAACTTTTGGTGAGACTTACTCTTATATGCAATCCTCATTAGAGACACGCGTTTACTATTTTTGATGAATAGACATGACGACTTCATCAAGTGCTTCAACATTTGCCTGAAGGTTTGATTTGCAGACTACTTGGAGTATTTACACACTCAAGGTGAGTGTTGTAATTAGAATTATAGCACATATGTGATTGTGTAAATACTAGATTATGTATATGAATTCTATCTAGAAGATCATCTCTATTAGTGTTTGTAATACTTAGAGGACAAATTTCTCCTTCCCTTATTAGTATAAATAAAAAGGTACAATGAGTGAGGAAAATCACCATACAATTCTTTGAGCCATTTTCTCTTTTTCTTCTCTGCGATTTTCCTCTCTCCTCTCTAAATTTATGCCACACAAAATTGAAATTTAGTTTCAAAATTCAAGATATTGAACTTTGAATATATGTGTGAAAGTCAAGGGTAGTCAATCGATCAAAATATTAAAGAACCTTATAAAAACCATAAAACTCATAATTGAATACACTTTTATTATTTTAAGGGGGAGCATTCGAACTTGGGACACACTTAAGTTGAAGTAAGACACTAATGATCAAGGTTTACACTAAGAAAAGGGGGAGCATTCGAACTTGGGACACACTTAAGTTGAAGTAAGACACTAATGATCAAGGCATCCACGATTTGCTTCTTTTTTTTTTTTTTTTTTTTTTCTAATTCTTATCTATTAATAAACATGAAAAGGTCAAAATTTTAAATAATTTATATTCCCTTCGATAGTAAAGGTGGAAAAAATCTAGAATTAAAATGCCGTAAAGATGGAAAAAAAATCTAGAATTAAAATGCCATAAAGGTGGCAAAATTCATTTATATTTTTGAAGTAAATGGACATTTTATTATGATGATGGTAGACGTTACTAAATTTGATAGATTTTTTTGCAAAGTTTTTCTTAAAAAACAATTGTTTTACTTAAAAAACAATTAAGTTGAAGTAAGACACTAATGATCAAGGCATCCACGATTTGCTTCTTTTTTTTTTTTTTTTTTTCTAATTCTTATCTATTAATAAACATGAAAAGGTCAAAATTTTAAATAATTTATATTCCCTTCGATAGTAAAGGTGGAAAAAATCTAGAATTAAAATGCCGTAAAGATGGAAAAAAAATCTAGAATTAAAATGCCATAAAGGTGGCAAAATTCATTTATATTTTTGAAGTAAATGGACATTTTATTATGATGATGGTAGACGTTACTAAATTTGATAGATTTTTTTGCAAAGTTTTTCTTAAAAAACAATTGTTTTACTAAACTGGAAAGTTTTTATTCATTGGTATGTTGTATTTAATGGTATCTAAAAAGAGTGTCTCATATTGGAATAAAAGATATAATAATTATGAAATTCAAATCTAACGTCTAATAGCATGAAAGCCACACAAAAAAATTGACAAAAATAAAATGTGCCACAAGCAAAACACCAGCGAAATAAATGCAAAAGAGTCCCTTAAAAAAAGTGGAGCATTTATTCATTCAAGACTTTTCATTTTTGCTTTATATAAGTGAGTGCAAGGAATGAGTGCCGTGTCCCTACATTTCATAGTGCAGCAGCGCTAGTGAGTGGGCAGAAACCAAAGAGAGAGGGGGGGGAGAGAGAGAAGTGAGAGAATTTGAGAGGAAGAAAATGGCAATATCACCAGAAGAACACCCACAGAAGGCATTTGGGTGGGCTGCCAGAGATTCCTCTGGAATACTTTCCCCCTTCCGTTTCTCCCGAAGGTTCATGTTTATATTTGCCTTTTTCGTCTTTTCGTTTATATGGCTTTGCTTTGATGTGGAGATGTCTCACAGTTCTTATTTCTTTGTAATATACATCACCTTTTTCTTTAATATACAAGGACAAGGATGATCAAAGTTCCAAACCAATCCTGCCAAATGATAAACAAACTACTAATGTTATAGAGATCAAAATTTTAAATTAAATAGTGTAAATAAAATGATGTGGTTGTTGATGATTGGATTATTAATTAAGTATCAATTAACGTGCTTATTTCATATTGGTAATACATCATTTGATTTGTAAATTTAGGGGTGTATTCAATTGAGAATTTGAAATATTTTAATGGATTTAAAAATCCATGGATTTTTATGGAGTTTTATTGATTTGTAGAGATTTCATATAAAGTTTTGATTCAATCTCTCGAAATCTCATGGAGAGATGTGAGATTTGTAGATGCTTAAAATACACTACGAAATCTCTCCAATTCCTTCTAATTCCTCAACTTTCTAAAATTCTTTAAAATCAATTTCTAATTGAATACACTTGAAATGTTATAAACTTCTATAAAATCCTAATTGAATTCTAAGGATTTTAATAAATTATCTTAAAATTCTAATTGAATACACCTTGAATTTCAGAGAATCACTTAAAATCCTTATTGAATACCCCTAGATTCATTAAAAGAATTAAAATCCCTCAAAATCCTAATTGAATACACCCCCTAGTTTAAAATTTTGATATTCCCATTATCCTAAACAATGTTATATCTCTGTATGGATATTGGCATGCAGCGATTTTTGTTTTTATTTCAGTTTCTTAAATTTTTTTTTTCCTTTATTTGTTATAAGTTGTGTGGTGGTTATCTTGCTTATTATTTGCAGTTGACTTTATACTTCTCGAAATGCTTTATTCAATTAAACATTTACAATCAATGAGAATGGCTGCATGAAAAATAATAGTTATTTCAAAGTTTCTTGCGAGTTTTTCTTAACTGCTACCCTGTCCATAACATGTCAGAAACATAACCAAGCTACATTTTGAGATGTTACTCCTCGTAACACGTACACATGGTTTTTCTTTCTCTCATATTTTTTTTTGTTTTAATACAAGCGATATTCTAATTTAAACTAATCTAAATTGAAGAGGGAGAGACTCGGTACTGCCTAGGGGGGAGCACATTCTCTAGGCAATGTGGAGCTTCACCCACATATGGTTGTTTCTAAAAGTAAAAGTGTAAAAGCTCTGAATCCTTGCTTGTAGTTAATTAGTCGAGACAGAAGAGTCGGGCTTGATGCAGGGCAGGGGGAGATCACTCCCCAAGTGAATAATGTTGTTATACGAAAACATACCAGCGCAAATAGTGATAACAACTGAGATAACGATGATGATGACGACGATGATGATGAAGACAATGACGATGATATGTATGTTAATTGCAGGGAAAATGCTGATGATGATGTAACAATAAAGGTCCTCTACTGTGGGGTTTGCCATTCAGACTTACATTCTGCCAAGAACGATTGGGGTTTCACCAACTACCCTGTTGTGCCGGGGTATTTCGCAGATCTCACTTTGTAAATTTCTCTAGTTATATCTTATGGCTTTAACGATTTTTTATATAAGAAAAATAAATTTTTGAAACATTTCCTTACCATAAATAAAAAGTACATTCATTTGATATTTATAATCAAATGCAAATAATTTCAATCGTGTTGCTTGTTTTAGGTATAGACCGTGAATGATTTGGTAGATTGGTTGTTCGGTTAATGATTTCTCCAACATGTTCCGTTATGTTGTACATCAGCTGACTATTCAGAATTCACTTAGATAAATGAATTCCATTACATTGGAGAACTACGGTTGCAATACTTAATAGGTGATTGCCAGTCTTGCAGTATATCAGCTTAGCATGCTTATTACCGTTAATTAATATTTTCAGCTGAAATGGTTGTATTTTTGTGACCGAATATCCTCTGAAAAATTGCATTGACGTGTGGGAAGTGTTTCTATATTGTTTTGAAACTGATTCCTGTGTGTGTTAAGGTTTTCAGTTGATTTTGCAGGCATGAAATTGTTGGTGTTGTGACCAAAACCGGGAACAATGTGGACAAATTCAAAGTAGGTGATCGTGTAGGAGTTGGGGTCATAGTGGGTTCCTGCATGAAATGTGAGACATGCCAACAGGACTTGGAGAATTATTGCCCTCGAACAATATTTACCTATAACTCACACTATCATGACCAAACAAAAACTTATGGTGGTTATTCTGATATAATTGTTGTTCACCATCGCTATGTTCTCCGCTTTCCTGATAACTTAGCCCCTGATGCGGGTGCACCACTTTTATGCGCTGGGATCACTGTGTACAGTCCAATGAAGTATTATGGCATGACTGAGCCCGGAAAGCATTTGGGTGTGGCGGGACTTGGTGGGCTTGGTCACATTGCTGTGAAGATTGGCAAGGCATTTGGTTTGAAAGTGACCGTCATCAGTTCCTCCCCAGCAAAGGAGGATGAGGCAACTAAGAGACTCGGGGCTGATTCTTTTCTCCTCTTAAGTGACCCTGCCAAATTGAAGGTAATTATAAAATCCGTATAATATGTGTGTGTGTGTGTGTGTGTGTGTATGTTTTCTGTATACATCCATCATGCTAACCATGATTATTAATATCACAATGAAGATTACTGCGAATGTGGGAACAAAATTACGAATCCAAGATTTGAAAGGAAACGAATGAATTGATTTCTGCGAGTAAAACAAAATAATTTAGTGTATGTCTTAATGACTTGTACTAAATTTGTGCTTGTACTATTCAGGGAGCAATGGGTACCATGGATTACATCATTGACACAGTGTCTGCAGTTCATGCTCTGGCTCCATTAATTGGTCTACTGAAGCTGAACGGGAAGCTGGTCACCGTGGGTTTGCCTAACAAGCCCCTGGAGTTGCCTATCTTCCCTTTAGTTTTGGGTATACCTCTACAACAACAAACACGCGACTGTTTTTATCTTATAAATTATCTTCTGATAGAATTAGCATTTTTGTTTTCGTATTTAGGATAGGATGCATGCATGTGTAAATTTAACCCGCTTTCCATGCTTTCTCAACAAATAGTAACAAACTGCTTAACATTATTTCTGCGGTGTTTATGCGTGTTTGGAACTTTGGAGCTCGAAAAGAGCGTTTGAGAAGCATGAAGTAACGTCATTTTCCACAGTACTTCTAATTAATCCCGTCATGGCTTACAGGGCGGAAGCTTGTAGGGGGAAGTGACATAGGAGGGGTGAAAGAGACGCAGGAGATGCTTGACTTTTGTGCAAAGCACAACATTACCTCAGACATCGAGCTGATTCATATGGATTACATTAACACAGCAATGGAGCGACTTGCCAAATCAGATGTCAGGTATCGGTTTGTGATCGATGTAGCAAACTCCTTGACTCAGTAGATTGGCTATGAATGCCTTGACTGCTAGCTTCGCCTGGTTTGAGTAGCACCGCGATTAAAAATAAGCTGTGTTTAGTTATTTCATGTTATATGGAAGCTTTTCGGGGGAGGTAACATAAGGAAATTTGTTGTCCAGCAAATTTGTTACACTGATCTTCCGCCCCGTTTCGGTCAATTTTTATGAATCTGACGATAGCATATGAATCAACTTTCACCTGCTCGTTTTGCTAATAAATTTCTTGTCTCTTTACTGTTTGGATTTTGTTGATATGCCTTAGTTTTCCTTTTTCTGTTTCTTTTTTTTTTGGAAAAATTAATGAAAAGGACTTGAAACTTTGAGTTTTAATGATAAGGACAAAATAAAGGTTAAAGTTAATAGTACCACGTTTGACTTTTTAGTGTAAAAATGTGGTTTTTCGTTAAAGTGAACAGTCCCATGGGCTTTTCGTTAAAACTTCCTTTTTTTTTTTCCTCGTTCAAGCCAAAGCTCCCTTAGTTTTCGGTAATCCGTGACTGGGCTTTTCGTTAAAACTTCCTTTTTTTTTTTTCCTGGTTCAAGCCAAAGCTCCCTTTGACACACCCCGTCCCGAAGGAGGGCGTGCTGGCCGTCACGTGAGAGTGACGTAACCATTTACACAGTTCGGAAGCTCTTAAAATACAATTACTAAATGGAAACCCCCGAGGGTGAGTCATACTTTTGTGAATTCTGTCAGAACGCCGTTGAGTTCCTCGTGGCCACCAAAGCTCTGCTAACTTAAACCTGGAGGGGCGAAAAACAAATTTGAGTGGGTCAGTAAAACAAAGTGTTTCGAAAACCTTTCATTTAAAACATTTCTAACCCCTTACCGTAAAACCTGTATACTTTCCCAGAAAATAGTATATATATATAAAACCATTTATAATCTCAAAACTCAAATCTCAAATCTTTAACATTTTTTTTTTCTTTCAAGAAAAGATGTCATGCCATAAATCAAATTATAATCAGGTGGAAATAGGGAATCAATCGGAGACCCTGCAGTTGGTCCTGTACGATCAATTCAATAGCTCAATAATCCCCTCAGCCGGAGTCACCACAGTGACCTATACGGCCCTACTCTGCACATCACACGGAACTACGTAAGGTAGTCTGTACGCTGAAAGGTGTAAAGATACGCTCTAGTGCTTCTCACATCAATCATCAGCGCGCATATCTAATGTCACCCACCAGTCGGAACCCTTCTAATGGTCTGTACGACTGGCATGTCGGAACCCTCACACGGTCTGTACGACATCCACCTACTTGGATCCAAGGCGAGTGTGCGGTGTGGTGAATAATATAAGCACTAACACCTAGGGTGCAGATTACGAGCTCAAATTATATCGATATCAACCAATTCAATGCATAAATGAACTCACCTGACTTGCCTTTGCCTCCACAGCACCATGCAATATGTATGCATCATATATCAATCATATAATTCATAAACCAATTCATGATTTTCAAATAATTCTAGGCATGGCATGTTCAAAACATATTTTCATATAAAAACATTTTTCTGGGAAAAACAGTAGTATATAGGTAATACGAAAACAAAACTGCCCACTCACCTGGAGTTCGCCCAACAACTCCCTAGCACCGTACATCAAGGCGTCGTGATGATCAATGCCTAGAACAATAATCAAATCCAACCTCAGAAATCCTGCCGATCGAATACATAACTTATATAAGACACGTCACTACGTAGTTCGATCCGGATGATCTGCAACTCAGATTTCAAATCCGTAACTTCCAGAGGTCCACAATATACCTCTAGGACAACATCCTAAAATTTCATTACCATCCAACAGTCGGATCTCCGTCAATTTCCAAAACTAAGTGACGGTTAACATTCTATTTTATGAACTTACAACTTCAATTCCGGAAGATCCGTAAATCGGATTCCCAATCCGTAAGTTCCTATAATCCTCAAATATTACGTATTACAACGTATTAAAGTTTGATGACGATCCAACGGTCGGATCGTCAATTCACATTTTCACCTAACCACGAATCGTAACCAACTTAGGTTCAATTATTCAATTTACGTCCATCAATTATCAAAACTGAACCTAGAACCTCAAACACATGCTAATAATGACATTGGCGAGCCATTGGCCACGCGCTGCCGCGTGGGCCGCCGCGGGTGGCGGTTGGCCGCCCCTGCTCGCCGGAAAATTCAACTATTTCCAAAAATTACCAAAATTTGCAGATTTGAAGATCTCAATGAGTAGAACAACTTTCATACCTGTGGCCAAGGCCAATTTGGTCTGGAAGTGCTTCAATTTTACCAAAACCGTGAAGAACCCTAGAATTGGGTGTTTCCAATTCGACCTTCAAACTTGTTCCAACGCCTCAATTACCTCTTGGGCTTTGTTCTAGGTCCTAAAGGAATGCTAATGGTGTTAGTAATTTCAAGAAAACATTTCAAAATTTGATGAATTTAAACAAAAAGGTCGCGGCACCCGTAAGGGTGTTCTTCGCGAAATCACCATGAAAGTCAATGATTCTTGGGGTGAAACGTGAAGAGGGAATGTCTAGATGTTGATTGGGAGTGGTACCTTGATTCAATTCGTCGGAAAATTGGACGAAAATGGCGAAAACCCGCCGATTTGGAAGCTTGGGTCGCGCGGGTCAAGGGTGACCCGTTCCTCCTGTTCCCCCGTGCACCACTCACCCTCCTTTCCCTCCTTTCCTTCCCCTGGTTGGTTAGTTTCTTCCTCTCTCTTCCTCTGATTCGCTCTCATCTTCTTCTTCTCCGATTGGGCATTTCTGCCCAGTCTCTTCCTTCTTTTTTCTGTTTTCTTGTTCTTCTTCTCATACACAAACACACACCAAAAACCTTTCCCTCATCTCAGCCATCCATTTCAAATTCCATTAAATCTGGTCCGTCCATTTTCATAAAAGAATTTCTATATTTTACTAAAATTGTAATTCCTTAAAATCCCAAATTTCAAACGTTAATAACTTCTTCGATATAACTCCAAATCACGAACTGTCTGCGCCCACGCGTCCGTAACGACGAGTACTACGGGGATATGTCAAGAAAACAAATCTTAGATGGCACGACATGGTGATTAACCTCGAATAATGCACGTACCTCCAAAGGGCATTTTTGTAAAATCCTTTATTAAAACTTTAAAAATTCTTAAAATTAGGGACGGGCTGTCACACCCTTAGTTTTCGGTAATCCGTGACTTCAACTTCTTCATTGACACAAAATGTTGGTATTGTCAAGCAATCAGACATCTTAAGTTGCAAGTCTGTTAATCTTAGAATAACGATTAGTGTAAGATTGTTAATCTAAACTGTTAACCGAGTGGATTTTTATTACAGTACATGACCTTATTTGATAGTGTGGTTACATAACATGTCAGACAATTGGAAAGACAGCATTAACCTCTATAGATTTCTAGGTCTTTTGTTGTTTGTTTCTGTTTGTGGAGACCCTTAAAACTGCTTAACAGTTAAACAGTCACCTTTTTGTTTCCTTTTCAATTCATTTTTCCCATCAGAGTACATATTTTTCAATAGGCCATAACAAGTATCATAGATTTAGATATGTTCTCTTTTTAGATTATTGTTCCACATCAAGAAACTAAACCAATACGCACAACAATATATTATTTTTGGGTGAAGTGCCGATTTAGTCCTTAAACTATCACCTTAGTGAAAATAAGTCTCTAAATTCATTAAAAATTGCTAATTTCATCTCTATTATTATATTTAAAGCTATTTTATCCAATTTTTCGTCAACTTAAGTCACTTAACATGCTTTAGAGTGTATTACCGTCATTTCTCACCTATAAGCCATTAACATTTCATATAGGTTGCAAATCTAAGTCTAATTTACCCTCCAAAGTTAACTTCATACACTATTTCTTTCTAGAAAATTACTAATCTACTCTCCAATGTGTATAACATGCAAGTAATGTGACTTAAATTGACGGAAAATTGAATATAGTAGCTTCAAATATATTATTAGAGATGTAATTGGCAGATTTTTATAATTCAATGATTGATTTTTCTAAAAAAAAATTAGTTTACAGACCTAATTTTCATTTAGGTGATAATTCAAGAACTACATTCACAGCTCACCCATTATTATTTTTGTCAAACGTACAACAATATATTGATTCTTTGGTATTTCTACTCATTGCTTCACCCATTATTATTTTTGTCAAACGTACAACAATATATTGATTCTTTGGTATTTCTACTCATTGATTATTGGGTTTTGTGTCGGATGCGCTAATTCCAGCATCCCTTCTTTGACTATCAACATCATTCACATCTCATTTACACTCGCAAGGGATTAAGTATGACTTGTACTATAATGAGGAAGATTAAATTGAGATATCTTCGTATAGACGGACAAATCTCTTAAGTGTAAAATACAATTACATTTTTATTTGGTCTAATCGGATTAATAGTCCTCGTGGTTATAGGGGATACAAAAAATAATCCTATGACAAAAAAAAAAAAAATTAGGAATTATACCTTTGCGAGCTCCATTAAAATTGAAGCTCAAAATTATTAAGTTTAATAGGTTGCATGTGAGCCCCACATCACATGTGCGGCTAAATTTGTCATTTCATCATTCCTTTCAATTTTGGGTTGAGTTAGAGTTATGGTTGGGGTAGGTCCATCTCGGTCCAGGAAACTTGGGGTTGACATCGTGATGTTAGTGAATAGTGGCGGATGCATTGAGGGGCAAGGGGGTCACCTGATCCTCCGAACTTCAGTAAACGTCCATGGATACCTTGAGTGTTGACCCTCCGAACTTCAGTGAATGTCCATGGATACCTTGGGTGTTGCCCTTTTGAAGATTAGAGTTGGCTTAATACATGCCCTCCAACTGACTTCAGGCTTACCAAGACTCGGTAAATGACACACCCCGACCTAAATCAGGGTATACTGGTCGTCACGTGAGGGTGACGTAACCATGTGCACAATGCGGAAGCAATAAAGATATAAGGAATTACGAATAAACAAAAAAAAAATGAACTAGAGTACTAAATAAGATAAGGTGTAAGTGCAAGATTAAGTGTGAAATACACAGTCAGAGCATAAATACCCTAAGTGCAGTCAAGCAGGACAAGTACTAATTATACAACATCTAAGGGTGATTCTACATTGTGATGTTCTGTCAAAACCCCCATCAAAATCCTTGTGATCCACCAAAGCATTTCTACCTAAAATCTGGAAGGGCGCAAAATAGAAAGTGTGAGTGGGCAAAAACAAAGCTTTTCAAAATCATTTCATTTCTCAAAAGTTCTAACCCCTCGCTGTAAAACTTGTATAATTTTCCCAGAAAAATATAATATATGTTATATCAGAATTCATGCTTAGGATGAAAATCCATAGAAATATATCATGCCAAAGTATATCAATGAAATGCCAAAAGTAATCCAGTTAAGATATATCAATGTCAGACATCATAACAGCCGGATCTACCTAACTTGACTTGTGCGGCTGAGTATATAGCTCATAACCAATCTCAATCATATCAAATAAAATCCTGCACACGAGTCGGAACCACCTAAAGTGGTTTGTACGACAAGACTAGGTGTAAAACAAATATGCTCTAGTGCTACGATCACGTGAAGACTGTGCGAATAATCGCGGGTCACCTACGAGTCAGAACCACCTAAAGTGGTATGTAGGACAAGCCTGTACACCTAACTTGGATCCAAGGTGAGCATATGGTGCGGGAGGTGAACATCACGTGAAGGACTATGCCCTAACTCTAGGTGGGAGCACTAACATCGGGGTGTAGGTTTATGAGCTCTCAATACATCACATAATATCTCGCATAACTGAAGCAATCTCATATCTTTAATTTATGAACTTACCTGGTACTTACCTATGCGTCCGCAGCACCAATTATAAGTATATGCAACTACTAATGCATAATAAAATAGACAGATACTTTGCATGGCATTTCAAAACGTAATTTCATTTAAACACATTTTTTGGGAAAAATACCAAGTATATAAGTATATACTGAAAACCAAAAGCCTACTCACTGATATGTCGAAGGGTCGTAGCCCCCGAGCCTCGATTGATGGCACTCATTCTCAGGATAGGTCTCACCTATATGCGAAATAACTGAATAAACGTTATTTAAAGCACATACACAGAATTAGGAAATAACTTCTCATACATTGCTCAAATGAGGTATTTGAATATACCACCATGACTTACTGAACCTCAGGAATATCCCCATATTTTTAGAAAAAAATTTCATGACCCCACGCGCCCTCACGCGCTGCCCACGCGCATGCATGTGCCTAACATAGGGGACAGAATAGTTAACGCAGTTAGGGAATATTTCGTTAAAAACTAGAATATGCCATTAATTATACCTAACGGCGTTAGAATATTCCGTCAACTTTGACGAAATATTCTCCTCCTTCTTCCTTGGTTCGCTGGAGTCTGGCGCCGGTGCCACTGCGATTGCCGAAAATTGGAAAATCTTAGAACTTCAATATCTTCTTCATTTCTCAACCAAAATTCATGCAAATTTGTACCAAAATGAAGCTTACAACGAGTAGAACAAAACCTTACCAATTTTAAGCCCTGAAATCCACAAGATTTCGCCTGAGAAACCTCGATATTTCGGCCAAACTTGAAACTTGCTAAACTCAACTTCCTGACATCCAAAACACTTAATTTTTCTTCTCCGAGCTTCGCGAAGACGTCCTAAAGCTTCCTAGCAGCTTAAAATCTGCTAAAAACTTCACATTTACTATTGCATGAACAGTGCTCAAATAAGAGATTATGGTTTTTCAGGAAAATAAAGGCTTCACGTCCAAATAATAGTATCAATGGGTTCCTAGGCTCGCAAGGAACTTAAAAATGGTCTCCATAGGTTCGATATGAGGATGGAAGTGAAGGTTCAAGGTTTGTCCGTACAATTGTACGGGAATGGTAGAAAATACGAGAGGGAGGAGAGAGAGTCAACGGGATAAGGTGAGGGTATGTGTGTGTGGTCCAGATTGGTCCCCAACCAAAGACAAATAACTTAAAAAAATCTAATTGGGTCCCATCAGTTAGGAAATGAACTTAATTGGTCCAAAACCTTAATTCACAAACACAACCCAACGCTCAAGGGCATTTTAGACTTTTCACACCATCGATAAAAATAATTTGGGACGGGCTGTGACAGTGAATGTCCATAGATACCTTAGGTGCTGTCCCTTTCATACAATACCAGGTGTGTAATATGTATTTCCAAATGACTTTAGGCCTACCAAGACTTGATGAAATGGCTATATGCATGATATTTATGGTAAAAAAAATTTGTGCGCTACGCGCACTATTGTTACTGACCCCCATAATATTATTTCTTGAATCCACCACTAGTAGTGAACATTCTCAACCCAAAAATTGAAAGGGATGATGAAATGAAAATTTTAGCCTCCCATGTGATGTAAGGCTCACGTGCAACCTATTAACGGATATTGAACAAAACTTTTAATTTTTGCCATGTGCAACCTATTAATTTCTATTTTCATAACCATGAGCCCAAGTTGGAGCCTTAATAAGTAAATGAAAAAAAAAAGTTTTTCTTTTCTTCAAAATCATGGTCCAAAACAATAGTGAGCAAAAGTTTCTCTACACATGCTTCTCAAAAAAGCGTTTTTTCATTGGAGGTAGGTGAACTAAACCTATTAATAAAACTTTCATATTGACAATCCTATCCCCCCCCCCCCCTTTTTTTTGCAAAAATAAAAAAAAAACTTTTAGCACTATAATTTACCAAACACTTGCCTACTTTTTTTACACCTATTTTTCGGCATCACAGCAAAAGCAGTTTTGAAAAAGAAAAAAAAAGAGTACAGCAACCCCAAAATCCCTTAATGTAATAGTTATTGCTCAACCTAAAAAATAAGTGCTCGTTTTTCAATGATTCCTTAGAGTATCTCCAAAGAAGATATCAAATTTTAAATATATAAAAAACTCTTTAAAGGTTAAAGTGCATCCATGACCCATAATTGAGCTTCATTGCATGTTATTTTATTTATTTATGGCTTGACGAAGTTAGAAGCCATTTGGTTGTCAACATATTTTTAGTCATTTCGAAAGTGATCCCAAACAAGTCCTATTGCTGTATAAATTGAATTTGTAATGCTATGAACCATGCATGTACTATAGATTTATATTGATGTAATCAAATTATGTGTCTTAGGGCTGGTTTGGTATTGCTGTGCTTTGAAAAAAAACTTATTCTGCTGTGCTGTGAGAATAAGCGGCTGTGAAATAAAGCTGTAGAGTGTTTGGTAAATTTTTTTGTAAAAATGCTGTTGAAAAAAAAAAAAACAGCATTATAGTGTTTGGTAAACTTTTATGTAACATGGGAAAAAAAACTGATTTTTCAAAACTGGGTTTTGTAGCTTCTTGTTTTTGGCTTTTTTTTTTTCACCAAAAACTGTGAAAAAAGATTGAAGCTGAATGTTTACCAAACACAAAAAAGCTCCCAGCTTTTTTCAGAATCACCTCAGTACCAAATCAAACCTTAGTACTTTTAGAAATGAGTAATACTTGCATCCCATAAGAAACACATATCTCTCACCATGTATTATATCAATTTCATAATCAAAATCGTTTAATTTTAGAACTTGTTCATGACAAAATCATTCTTTGATCTCCTCTAATCTTATTTTATTTTTCTATTTCAAGATTGTTTTTTTAATATTTGTTTGCCGGATTAAAATAAAAATTCAAAGAGAAGCTTTGATGACAACGTAATGAAAGTTGAAAGCTAGAACAGTAACATGTGAACTTTAACGAAAAGCTCTCGGTACTGTTCACTTTAATGAAAAACCACATTTTTACACTAAAAAGTCAATCTTGGTACTATTCAATTTACCCTTTATTTTGTTCTTATTATTAAAACTCAAAGTTTTCAAGCCATTTTCATTAGTTTTCCTCAATAACATTGGGCAGAGAAAAGAATTCACTAAACTATTTAAACAAAATGAAGAATGACGTAGACCAGTAAATGGTGTGATAATTGCAAGCGCACAACATTGTTCAACTAATATACTGATAAGTAAGTGTCAAGGATCATATTAACTTAAATTTAATAGTACGATGAATTCAAATTAAAAATAAACAAGACAAGAATTATTATGACAGAACTGGATATACAAAAGACTAAATGCACTTAATAATAACAATTAATTGACAAACAAACAAGTCACTAGTAAAAAAACACTTTGCGCGACACAGGTCCTTCGTCGTGCAAAGTCAAAAAACGTTGCGCAAAACTTTGCCCAACAAACCTTCATCGCGCGCAAACCGTCGCAGCAAGGCAGTGAGAGAAGGCTTTCCGCGACGAAGGGTTGCATGCATCGCGTAAAATGGCTTTGCGCGACGCATGTAACCCTTCGTCGCGCAAAGCCATTTTGCACGACGCAGGCTGCATCGCTCAAAGTGGCGTTGCGCGAAGATGCTTTGCATGACGCATGTCCTTGAGTCACACAAAGTGACTTTGCGCCTACGTCGCGCAAAGTGGATTTTTGGTTTTGGTCAAAAATATTATTTTGTTAATTTTTAATAATATTGTAATTAAATTCTAAATAATAATTAATTAACCAAAGAAAAATATTTAATTATAAAATATATGGAAATGTATATACAAGATGTTCGAATAAAAAAGAAAAAACTACAAGTAGTCTTCTAGGTGAAGTGGCTACTGGGTATCAGCAGGGTGAGGTGGCTCGGAAGTCGAAGGTGTAGCAAGATCAGGTACTGGTAGCGAGATTTGGAGGCTAGTCATCTATATGGCTTGTACAAGGTCTCTCATGTGCCCAGCATAGGCTTGCAGCTACTCGCCCTGGGCCCTTATTTGCTCCCTCATCTGCTCGACCTGGACCTCAAGCTGACCCTTTAAGGTTATCACTTGCTCCTTCAATGAATCGACCTCTGCGGTGTTTGATCTGGAAGAAGAGGCACCAGTATCAGGAACTTTTACTTGTCCTAGAGTTGATACTTCATTTTATTTCAAGGAATAAGGTGATACAAAGAGAGGATGACGACAAAGAAGAAACAATATCTTCGCCAATATGAAGAATCAGAACGAAAAGCTAAAGCACATAAGTTATGACATTAATCAACAAAAAAAGGTGAAATTTAAGTCATTTTTCGGTACGAGGGATGAAGACTCAAATTCAAGTCTTATTTTCGGTGATCTTGTTTTGTAGTTAAGAACTTTGATATCAAGCAAAGTAGGAAACCCATTAATCCATTTAAAAAGCAAAACACAAATTACTGATATGATTAAACTAATCAAACTATTATAAAAATTAAAACAGAATAAGAAATGGAAATTCCAAATTGCAGTGGCAAACATTTTGCAATCCATCATCCAACCAACTAATCTTCCAATTATTTGCATATACATACATATACATACACACACACATATGCTTGGAATATGTATTTAATTATTGCAAAGAAGCAAAACAGAGAAATGAGAAAATTAAAGGGAAAAGGAAAAGGGGAGAAGAGAAAGAGAACTGAGACTCAAATTTAAGTCATTTTTTCGGTATGAGGGATGAAGACTCAAATTCAATACATATTTTCGGTAATCTAGTTAGTTAAGAACTTTAGAGCATAATTTGAGCATTGCTGAAATGAATCTGCAGTATTCTCCAGTGGAATTACAGTCATGCTCTTATGTCTTTAAGAGTTATCATGTCTAAAAATGAGATGTGGAGAAAGAAGAAGCGAAAACAACTGAAGCGGGAAAAAAAAGGTAACATAGCTGAGCATATGATAAATTTTGAAATAAGTGTAAAAAGTAGAAAAATTTACCTCCAATAAGAACACCAACTCTAGTTGTTCCCCCACAACGACCAGACTAGTACTTTGAAGGATTGCACTGGGACACTAGAGACACGACAACCAGTAAAAAAATGATTAGAACAAAACGAGCAAGCTTGAGATTGTGATGCTATATACATTTCAGTTTCAGAATATTAATATGTCAGGCAATTGGTAAAAGTTACAGATGCATTTCAATTCACATAAATAAATGGAATGCAAGCAGAATTCAAGGCTCGAAATCACAGAGTAAATCACCCACGAGTTCTGACTTCCTATGTATGGTATATTCCAACTATAATAGTTTGTACAGGTCATTGCAAGCCTTTATTTATTCAACAAGAACTTGGTGCAAATCCAAGTTTGCTACATCCCCCCGTGAGGAATTAAGATGTGAAATAGGAATTCAGCAGAACTTGTAAGTTTGAGAGACTATCAGCGTAATTAGACAACTTGTGCTATCAAGGTTTACGTTATTTAATGTTATAATGTTATAACTTAATCAGGTCCACAACCATCGGATATCAAAGTTTACTACACGGACAGTTGCACCGGAAAAACTTATGCTGTAATTTTACAAGTCTTCTCTCCCCTCTTAACTTATAGATCCAAGGTCCTAAATATATCTAGTAAAGGCATGTGCTTCACCTAATATCCTCTATAAACAAACAGGGGAAATTGCACAAAGGCTTTGACTTTCGGTGAAGTCTTCGTTGGGATAGCGACCATTGGACTCAAAACAATAACAAAACACTAGAATACTGCAGATTCATTTCAACAATGCTCAAATTATGCTATACATACTCAGATCAATCTTGGTAATAACTCATAAAAACTGCCAAACATAAATAAGTCATGAATAAAATTGCAAAAACTTCAACAAGAACACCTCCATGTTCATACACAAAACACACATACAGATCAACTAAATTGCAAAAACTTCAGACAATCAACTCGAATCACATCACGAAAAAAGCACTTTGACAAAAATCCAACATGCAATTTGAGCCTAAACCCTAAATAACAAAAACCCATCGAAAATCAGAAACCCTCACCTTGAATTTGGGACTTGATTTGCGTCGCTGCCCGTCGTTTAGAACGAGAGGGAGAAAGACAACCGACAGAGTTGTGGTGGTGGTTGGATTCGAGATTGTGAAGAGGAAAGCTTGAGAACGAGAGGGAGAGAGATGTGTACGGGAAAGAGAGGAGAGATGAGCAAGAGGGAAGAGAGAGGTCTATACGGGAAAGAGGGAAGAGAGAGGTCTATTAATTATACGGGAAAGAGGGAAAGAAGGAAGTGCCAAACTTATGAAAATTGAAAAAAATCGCCTAATTTTCACTATTGGACTGCCAAAATTATCATAACTTGTGCGACATAGGTATACTATTTGACGCCGCGCAAAGTGCTTTTGCGCGACAACCATGTTAAGGTGTCGCACAAGGTAATTTTATTTTTTCAATTATTATAAAAATTACTGAAAATGTGACTTTACTCCTTTCAAATTCAAATTTTTTTTACATAAACCCCAAAATAATATATTTTTCTAATAAAAACCCATAATAATTTTTTTTTACATATATATATCATTCAATTTCTTAAGTGTTATAAGTACTAAATAAATAAATTAAAATCTACGTATACCGTTGAACTTGATGAGAAACACTTTGTACGAAACTAGTTTCAATGATTTAACCATCAAACTTGTTTGTATATGTTTCGAGATTGCGTACGCCAAAAATCTCAAAAAAAACAAACATTCAGAGATCAAGTAATGGGACAAACCTTTTTGACAGCAAGAAAGGAAAAATCATGATTTAATGGTTATTTTAACTCCAATTTTGATGATTTTTTACAGCTACACTCTTTAACCCTATATGAATACAATGATTTAATTCGATCGTCAATTTAAAACATTTACACAGGTGGATACTAGAGACGTCCGCGCTATGGTTGTAGTGATATTGTGTGTTTGGGATGTTAATTAGATCATTTCTGATCAAAGGGAAATTGGTCAATATTAACCTTGAAATTGAACAAAATAATCTCCAACCAAAGAGCATTTACAAATGGGTGTATTCGGGGCTCAAATCAACCCCAGAAGGCCTAAAAAGTGCCATCCCCAAGCACTTAGGCATTTATTTTTTAGCTTGTTAGTTAATGACATGGTGAAAAGGTACTTGGGCATACTAAAAAGTACGTAATAAAAATATAGAGAGAGTAAGATTTAGCCAATATGATTGAAGACGAAAAAAATTAGTTTGTTACTATTCCTTAAAAAATTATATTTTTGAGGCCTATGCAGCCCTCCATAGTTCAAGATTGCCTTAGTAGTGTATCCGATTCAAGTTTTCGTTATTAGAGCGATAGTGTTTGGTGCTTGGAGTGGAATGTCAGGAGGTTTGTGATGAAGGCCGGCCAAACAAAGGCATGGAATAAGAACCTCTTGAGGGAGGAAATAGAGGAGAGGCTAAGATTTGAGATGATGATACTTGAAAAAGAGCATTAATGTAACATTTCGATGATGTGAAAAAGTTTCAATTGGTCATCTACAAGAGTTGAACCTAACACATCTTATTTACAAAAGAAAAAGGTAATGACAAAAATAAAAAAGAAAAGCAAAAGGGAAAAAAAAAAAAACTTTGCGCGATGTGGGTATATATGCGTCGCGCAAATTATCTTTGCACGACATAACCTGTGTCAAGCAAAGTTTTTTTTCCCCCCTTATTGCATTTACAAATAACATGATCCTTTTACAAGGATCAGTCTCTGCCCTCTCGCCCTCCCTCTCTCTCTCCCTTGTGTTGTTGTTGGTTGTGCCATACGAAGTTGTCCCTCTCCCTCGCCCCTGTGTTGTTGTTCGTTGCGCAAAGTATTTTGCGCATCATCCTTTTGCAAGGATTAGTCTCTGCCCTCTCGCCCTCCCTCTCCCTCTCCCTCTCCCTCTCCCCTGTGTTGTTATTGGTTGTGCCATACGAAGTCGTCCCTCTCTTTCTCCCCTGTGTTGTTGTTCGTTGCGCAAAGTATTTTTGCACGACGCAAGTGTACCTATGTCGCGCAAAGATTATTATTATTTTTTTTTTTGCCCTTTTTCTTATGAGTACAAAATAAATAAATAAAATCTACTTACTAAATCAGACAACAGTAAGCAACCCTGCAACCAAGAATTAGACTAAAGCAACGACGTGAGGCAAGGAGTGAATGAAGATTCTAAATCACTGTGGTCTTCCATAGTTCATATATTCTCATAATACTATATAGGGTAAATTACACAGTAGCCCCTCAGGTTTTGAGGTCTATTACAATTCCATACAACATCTTTAAAACATTTCACTTTCATACCTCAAGTATTATTTTATTTCAATATAATACATCCGTTAGATTTTACATCCTCTCGATCTGGTCACGGCCTCCGACCCACCGCTCCTAATTGACTGGAGCTCGCAGGCCCCGCTCCGAATCGACTGTGTTCCCGACTGGCTTGGGTTTAATTGGCATTTCTGAATTTTTTGTAAAGATGTGAAATTGGTGTTGCTTTTGTTTTGTTTGATGGATTTGGATAAACAAATCAGGGGGTTTGAGGAGGAAGACGGCGGCGGCGGTACACGGGTGAACTGGAGAAGAAGGGTGAGGGTGACGGTTTGTAAGGGATGGGAGGTGTGGGTTTGGGGAGAGAGAGGGGATGGGAGGGTGAAGAGGGAGGAGATTGAGAAGTGGGTCGGGGGGTTTCTGGGTTTGAATGGTTTTTTATTTTTATTTTTTTATTTTTTTTAGTTTTATAATTTATTTAGAAGATTTAGGTTTTTAAAAAAAAAATTAAAAAAATATTTTTTTTGCCACGTGGCACACATTTGGCAGCCACGTGGCACAAATGTGGCAACCATGTCAGCATTTAACAGATTAATGGATGGAAAATGTAACGGAGGTATTATTTTGAAATAAAATAGAACGTGAGGTATGAAAGTGAAATGTTTTAAAGATGTTGTATGTGGTTGTAATAGACCTTAAACCTGAGGGGCTACTATGTAATTTACCCACTAATATATGTATCTCATTTTAGGCTTGGCCTAATAAATAAAAGATACCGTTATTTTAGAGGAACTTTTGCTTGGTATTTGCTTAAACTACAAGAAATATTAATTTGTAAACACATATTAATTCCCAACCAAAACCATTTTGTCACCAACTCTTCCAATAACGCCAGCTCCTGTGTGCACCTCAAAATCCTTAGCCTCCATCACATGTTCAGTTGATCCAAACGTCTTTAGCAGCCTCATAGCATGCTCCACCACTGATTTCGCTATTGGGTGTTCACTATTTGCCTACATATTTCTCAGATAAAGGAATGTTAGCATGAATGACAAAACAATTTTACAATAGCATAAACAATGATTTATCTCATCCTAACTACTCTACAAACACTAACATTTTTAATGCAACTGGTTAAGTCCTTGGTTCTCCAGCATAAACAGTTTTCTTGTTTCTCCAGCTCCTTGTGGATCTGCAACTCATGAGCTTCAACTTCTTTAGCGATTCTCGCTTCTTCACTCTACAAGGTGCAACTAGTTGAGAAAATATACTATTATACTAAAGTTAACTGAACAAGTATACCTTGCATTTCCTCTCAATTCTCAGGATAGAGTCATTAATTTGGGCTTCAGTTAATACGTTAGAGTTTTCTAGTGCAGGTGCAACAACAAGGGGATCAATAAACTGAGTATTTACCCTCACGTTAGAGAAGGAGTCCCTTTGTGCTACAATGCCATCATCAATAGGAGATCAAAATTTTCAATATATTGGGTAATATTAACCAAAATTTCAATACAATCATATATAAAAAATTAGATGAATAACATAGAGGTTTTTAAATCACCTGAGTGTGATCAGGCAGCTATGGAGGTCTGCAGGTGAGGAAGAGGGGAAGGTAGCCATGGAGCTTTTGACTTGTGTTAGAACACTGGAAAGAAAGACAAAAAAGGACATTTTCATGTTGACTTTGCGCGACGAAGCTAGGCGTCGCGCAAAACAGCTTTGCGCCACGCAGGGTACATCATGCGTCATGCAAAGCTGTTTTGCACAACGTAGTGTACCTGCGTCGTGCAAAGTTGGAAAAAAAGTGGTTAAACATTCTTGGTTTGGCGTAAAAATCTTGCATGACGCACGACGAAGGAGTGTGTCACACAAAACTGTTTTGCGTGATGAAGGTACATCTACGTCACTCAAAACTATTTTGCGCGACGCACTCTTTCGTCGCTCAAAGTACCGTCGCGCAAAGACCACTTGCTCGACGTCTTATGTTTAGCGTCGCGCAAATATACTTTGCGCGACGAAATTTGTTGCTTCGTGCAAACAAGTTTTTGTACTAGTGAGTGAAAATACTAACAATGTTCCTAACTACCAATCCACTCTATGTCTTGCCACAAATTTAGATAATCAAAACCTTTTACACTCAATGGATAATTATAAGAACCTGCACAGATCATACCAGCATGTTTACTCGACTATGTAACTCACTAAACTCAGCATGTCAGTCACAATTCAGTTCTTCACACAAATAATGGCTAATTATTTGATAACAGTAAAGCATAATGACAATTACTTAATATGGAAAATAACTGAGATTAATATAAAATAGTGAGTATTA
The DNA here is from genome assembly GCF_042453785.1 of Malus domestica. Lineage (NCBI taxonomy): Eukaryota > Viridiplantae > Streptophyta > Magnoliopsida > Rosales > Rosaceae > Malus > Malus domestica. The sequence goes on along the minus strand of NC_091675.1, from coordinate 38,493,107 downwards.
GATGTTCATGACAAAAGTACACCCTAGCTGTAGAAAAAACGCCTTAGTTTATGTTTAAATTCGAGGACAACATGGATAAATTTGAAAACATAGAGAGAAAGAACCATAATTTCAACCTTGGCTTTACGATAAAACTTTAATCTTCAATCTTTCTTCTCTTTTCTCTCCGCTGATGGATATTTATTAGGTCTGGAGAGAGGTTCCTCTCTTTTATAGGGCGTTTCTAAGGTGCGCTACCTTGCAATATGATGGGAATCCAGCGGCTGTGAGCTGACAAGCTCACACTTTAGAATCGGGTCTTTGCGACCCAATGTAATTCATACCTTTTTTTTTATTCATTGGGTATGTTTTTGTCAAAGAGAAAGATTGAGCTACGAGTTTAATTTGCACCTGAGAGAGGGAAAGAAAGGCAGAGAGAGGTAGCTGGTGAAGGTGTGAAAAGTCGACTTCAGATGGACTGAAGCTCAGTTTCGATTATGACCAGGTAATGTTATACTTTAATTTTATTTGGCTCACTGAGTGTGTTTTTGTTGGGGGGGGGGGGAGAGAGAGAGAGAGAGAGAGAGAGAGTTGAGGGTTGTATTAGCAGGGAAATAGAAGTAGAGAGAGGGAGCTGATGAAGAGTGTGTGCGAATGCTCGATTTCAGGTGGATTAAAGCTTAGTTTCAATCGTGACCTTGTAATCATATACTTTTAAATATTTTTTGGTTCATTGGGTGTGTTTTTGTCAGAGAAAGGATAACTAAGAGTTGAATTTGCAGGAAAAGAAAGGCAAAGATAGGGAGCTGGTGAATGGTGTAAGTGCTCGATTTCTGGTGGATTGAACCTCAGCTTGGATTGGAGGTGACAAGGGGGCTTCTTCCACAACCTATGAAGAAACCCAGATTGTGATGGTGATTTTTATGCCATCAGCTATTGCTGGGTGGTTATCACTAGACGTGGTTGAAATCCAAAAATTCAATTTTAGATATATAGGTGTAAAACTTGTGCTGGCTTGTGATGAGTAGTGTAGATTTGAAGCATGTAGTTATGAACTATGTTTCGATGAGGGATAAGTTAGAAATAGAAGAAATTATTGAGGAAAAAGAGGTTGAAGGTGCAAGAGATCAATTTGGTGCAGGAATGGTTGAACTTGTGGTACCAACTGTAGACGATGAGTTGAAACCTATATTGAAAATGAAGTTTGATTCGTTGGATGAATGGTATATTTTCTACAAAAATTACGCACTTGTAGCTGGGTTTAGGATTCGGGTGCATGGTAGTAAAAAGTCTAGTGATGGTGATTGTTTGGTAAGGATAGAACTTGTATGTTGTAAACAAGGCAAAAAAAGGTGGATGCTAATTCCAAACCCAATCGGAAATGTAGGAGGGTAGAAGCTAGAAGTGACTGGAAGGCGAAACTTGTGTTGCATAAAGGAATTGGTAATGAAAAGAGTGTTGTAACATTTTTTTCATGAATGACACAACCACCTTATAGCAAGCACCTCACACTTATTTAGATCTCATCTTCGAGTTTCGAAGGAAAAAAAAGACGATGATTGGAGAAATATTTCATTAAGTAAACTAGTTGGTTTATTGGAGGTGCAGAGTGGAGTAATTGAAAATACTGGTTGCATCCCGAAGGATATTAGTAATGTCGAACAACAATTGAGAGCTCATCTAATCGGGCATGATGCGGAAATGCTCAAAGAGAAAAAGATTTATTCTATTTTGAGATGGAGATTGACGAAAGAGAAACACTTGGCAATTTCTTTTTGGTGGATGCTAAGTCATGATGTGAAATATTCTAACACACAAATTAAACCCTATTAAGATAGTTGTAGTATATGAAAGTAGGGATCGTTTTAGGCCGGGGATTAACTAGGGCTGCTAATCTACACAAATATGACTCAAAAACACAAAACTAGACTTAAAAACACTTAACTAGACTTAAAAACACTTAACTAGACTCAAAGAACTCAAAACAAACTAAAAAGACTCAAAACAGCACAAAACAATCAAATAGACTCAAACTAGACACTAGAGGGTAAATTGGACGAAAATTAATTTTAACTTGACTCAAAACACTTAAAAACACTTAAAAACACAAATTGGACAGATTCTAACTAACTTGACACAACAAAATAAAGGGGATTGGGTTTTTGACGAATTTAAAGTAAAGACAATTAAATTAAAAACTTAGACAGTTAGACACGAATTTGGGGGAAATATGGGTGATTGGCTAGCTAGAGGTTCTTCTCCACACATGACACACTTGCATACAAAACGATTTCCTGTTGCTTTTCCAATAAACCATGAACCTCAACGCCCCAGATTAACCGTGAACAACACTAATTAACCTTCAGATTTTCCTTAAGTCATTGAATTGGATAGACAACGTATCGGCAACCAAATTATTCTTCAATAGTTCCCTACAAGACAACATAATAGAGATACAATCAAAGATCATTAAGCGTTGTAAAAATCATAAGCATTGACAAGGCATTCGTAACTACAACCAGCATGATACTCCTGCCAGGAAATCACTTAACGCGATCGTGACTAGTAACCTCCACTACTTATAAATATAAGTTCATAACGATTAGGTGAAACTCCCTTATATTTTAGCATCAAATCCCTACATGCAAACTAAGTGTGCACCCTTAATCAACAAACAAGAATAAGTTCTTAATCAAATAGTTAAGTAAATTGCATTCACGATTCATGAAATCACAACTAGAAGTAATCAATTCATATTGCAAATATGTTCATGGCTTTGAATTTCCCCCTAGCTAAAACGAGTTTAGCTCCTCATGTTCGCAATTAAACAAAGACAATTAAATTTAAACATTAAAACAATGGATAGAATACACCTAGAAACGCTCCAACAATCCAACATCTTGAATGGCAAGCACGGCTCCAAGGGTCTCATCTCCTTTCTCCTTGCAAATCTAAGGCACAGGGATGAATGTGTATGTATATGGCACAAATTTGTAGTGAATGGTGGTAGAGGGTGGTGATCTGAATGAATGTGGCAGCAATTATATTTATAGGGAGAAAAGGCACGACCTAAGTAGCATTGGAAAAGGATTGGCACTCCAAATCCACAAGGAATAGGTTAAAAAAAAATCAGAAACCAAGGGGAATTAGGCCTACACATAAAAAACCATTAGGAAAAAGGATATAAGGTGCGGCACCACTAGGAAAAGGGGTTCTAGAAGGGGTTGGGGCGCCATTTTTGTAGGGAGAGGAGATAAGGCTTATAGAATCTGAAATATGTATTTTAAATGCATAATTATCCCTTATAAATGGCTGGAATTAAGGCACAAATTGATTTGGATAAGATAAGATTGGATAATGCTAGATTAGGAAAGGATAAGATAAGATAAGGTTAGTTTGGATAAGATAAGGTTGGATAAGGTTTTGGATAATGCCTCCTTCTTTTGAGCTGATTCCTTATCTTCTTTGTCTTGGATTTATTTTTTTCATCTTTTTAGCACATTCCTAGCCTCTTGAACTTCAAATTCGTCCATCCATCTTGCTCCACTCATAAGCTATCCATTTGATGCCCAAAACTGCCTCAAAATGCTCCAAATTGCACTTTCTTGCCAACTTTGTCATTTGGACCTACAAACACACGAAAATAACTTAAAACACTATAATAAACACAAGCTAACTATGAAAATGCAATAAAACAAGGTAACTAAGTCGCATAAATTTACTCCTATCAAGTCATAACGTGGTTATGGCCATTTTGGTATGTGATTGTATTTGACACCACATTCAATGTTGGTCAAACATTAAGATAAACAAACAAATTAAACTATAAAATCAGTAAATGAACAAGAAAACAGATTGATGAATACTTTAACTTAATAACATAGAATAATTTTGCAACGCTACATCGAAATCCCTAACCATGAACTTAATTACACAACATGATTACATAATATATAAATATCAAGAACATGAGTGAAATTAAATTCATAGAAGAAACCCCCTTGAAGCAATTCTAATGTGGAAATCCTTCAAGAACAGCGCGGCTACATGGTTTTTTCGGTGGCAGCGGATGATGAAGGGAAATAGGGTTTTGTTTCTGGAAGAAAGGCTAAATAAAGAGAAGAGAGAGAGCTATGGGCGTCCATAAGGGAAAGCTTATGTAAAAGTAGCTGAAACTCTTTATTTTATAAGGTTAAAGAGGCTGTTATAGAATGCCAAGACATTCTAGTAATGGAACATTTATTTCAGACATTTTTTACTGTTATTGGTCTCTTAAAAGGGCCATATTCATCACCATATTCAATTGTACACTTTGAATCTCTCTCTACATTAGAATCCTTATTCAATTATTCACTTTGAGCACCATTTTGCCTTATTTACCCTCAGATGGCTCTAAAATACAATTAACTGCACATTAACACAAAAGAGAGTAAAACGCAACCAGTTTAACTCAAAATATCACAAAGAGACCAGGAATGGATGGAATAAATGTATGAAATATATGAGTTATCAAATACCCCCAAACCTGGTTTTTGCTAGTCATCGAGCAAAATTAAAGCTAAAACAAACAAAAGAAAGAAAAATCTAACTAGACCATTTTCGCTGGCTAAACGATTGAGCTGAGCATGTACAACAAGCCTTTAAACCTCTATTTGTCCCTGGTAGGAGAAGTTATGTCTCCTGAGGGTTTACAGCGATGACGCCCACAAACATCTACAGGCTTTGCAAACAAATTGGTTAAAGCATACTTGAAATAAACTAATAAGAACCAATGAAAGCTTAGTCATACATCCAAACCAAAAGTCTACCACTTCAAAGAATTTTATCATGTGTAATGTAAAAATATTACTCCATGATTCATGACTTCAAAGAAACCATACTCAAATGCTAAAGATAGAATTCGCCTTAACTTTATTCCTCACAGATATCACTCAAATTTTCATTCAGATCCTAAGGTGTAGTCTCTCCACAAACATATGTGAGTGAAATTATGTAAAAGGGAATCAAAATTCTCAGATATGAAATACGAAATAAAAGCACAATTTCTGAACTGATCTCATGAAATGAATCAAACACTAAGAATATGGATAGAACATGTACTTACCAACACCTATGAATACATCCTCAAAGATCACATACGTCTTTCACAAGGTTGTAATGTAAGGCTTAGACTATGGGCTATGAAAGAAAGGATAGGAAATACTAGAGCTTGGGACATACCAAAGTGTCTTTATTATGAAATAAGCAGGCTCTTCACTTGAATTGGTCTTTGTTATTTGTTCTTGGCGTCCATGACCCATGCATGATAATGGGAAGATTTGGGAATTGCATCTTCTTTGATTTTTTTTTTTTTTTTTTTTTTTGCAATTCCAGCACATGTTACCTCAGTACATGCCACGTTCTTGATCTAGGGCTCAATCTATCTTTGTCTTCATCACTTTGGTATTCCCCAAACTATAAGGTATGGCTGTAATGGGCTAAAATTGATAGAGTTTGGTATGGGTGATGAAAGAACTAGGCTAAAAGTGTTTGGCTGCAACAAGGGTCAATAGAGCACACAAAGGGATGGGAATTAGGCCTTTTAGTGGTTAAAACATGCATAGCTTAACATCATCTCAATGAGTTCATTCATAGATGATAATGAACACATGGTATCTGCAACATAGGATTATTCTTAGCATTCAATCAAAGAGAAATAATGAGATCATTTAAAGTGAAGTTGAAACAAAAAGATAAGAGCAGAAGCACTTATAAACCCTCTCAAAGAAGCAAATAGGCTCAAAGTAACTCACTAGGGTAGTCTCCATTATTCTTCTTCTATAATTTGAGCATCGTACTTTAACCATCATAATTCCAAGAGTAACAACTTTGTAAAAGAAAATAAGATACGAAACTTTTTCATGACAACATTGTAGTTTTGTTTGTAAACATAGCCCCCATATACATTCACATCAGTAAGCAAAAGTAAACTTAACCAACACTAAAAACAAACGAAAATTTTCAATCCCACACCCCCAAACCTAAACTATGCATTGTCTTTTATGCGTAAAAAAAAAATGAATGGAATGCTGCAATGCAGGAAGGCATAACAAGCATGGAATGAAATAAAACTAAAACTAAAAGAATCAAAATAAAAGGAAAGAACACAAACCTAGCTAGGTTGCCTCTTAGCAAGCGCTTTATTTAATGTTTAGGCAAGACATGGTACCATGATAGATGAACACCTAGGGTGGCAAGAAGTCAAGGTACCTCATAACCTTGGTTGGAAGAAGTGGTTTCTTTTGAGGGACTTTGAATATAGTGCGTTGAATATCCACAAGGATTTGATTGTGATGGTGTTTTTGTCTCTCCTTGCCTTCAAGCATATCCTTGAAAATTGTTGAAGATGTGGCTGGAGCAATGATTTCAATGGATGAATGAAATTCGTTCAAGGTAGCAATTTCATCGTCTAGCTCCGAATCTTCTTTCTTATGGTGAATGGGCAACAATGATTCGTCATCCAACTTCAATTTGTTTTTCTCTTGATATGGCAGCAAATCATCTCTAAAAGACTCCAAAGATGGCACCTGAAAAGATGTAAAACAATATGGAGAATCCGGCACAGATTTTGAAAAACATTCAATTAAATTAGAGGATAGAGGAAGAGCTTTAAACACTATGTCTGACACAGTTTCACCAAGAACATCTATGGGTGACTCATCATGCTTTTGTTTGACAAATCTCCCTAGAAAAGGAATTGGTGGAATTTATGGCTTGGAAGGAGTGTAAGGCTCTTCATCTTCGCAAAACGCAAGAACCTCACTATGAAAATATGCACAGAAAGCTTCCTTTGGTTGTTCTTCCTTCTCTTATTGATCATCACCACCAGATTGATGTTCATTTATAGCTTAGACAATCTGACCCACTTGAATTTGCAAATTAGTTAGTGCTAAACAGTGAATCTGAATAATGCTACTCGTTGATTGTTGAAATTGCAAATTGTTTTGAGCGAGTAGCTTCAAAGTGTCCTCCAATGTAGTGTCAAATGATTCTTGCTATAGGGGAGGTGCAAATGGTTGATTTGGAGCTTGTATGTTGTTCCAAAAGTCATGATGAAAGTTTCTACAAGCAGAGTTGTATGTATTTGGCAATGGTTGCAGTGACCTTGGTTAGAGAAACACATGTAGTGTGAGTGCTCTCGAACAAATGTAGGAAACCCATCTCACCTTGGGCAGAATTGAAGGGGATGGCCAATTTTAGTACATAACGGACATTCACCATACATCTTGGTTACAAACTGAAAATCAAAACAAACTAAATTGTAAATGAAAAATCTAAACTAAGAAAACAAAAATAGATAGGGTTTATAAAGCAAGCAATTAGAGGGGGTTGAAATTAGTTCCCCAACAACGGTGCCAAAATGTTGTTGTATTCCTTTCAAGTGCAAATATAAGGATAGTATAATGACACAAGTAAGGGTGTTGAACCACAGGGACTGATTATACCTCTACAAATTACTAGCTTTATGTGAATCCTAACTAAACAATGAAACTAACAAATTGAGTTTTGATTTTGATTTGAGAAGTAAAGTAGCTTAAAATTCAAGAGAAAGTAAATATGAATAATAGAATGATTAAGAAACAATGGGAATGGAACTAGGGATACTGATTTCACCATTACAAGTCAATTCCCTGAAAATTAAGTCAAAACGCATTCAACTCTCCAATCTGCAACTAGGGTTCGTTTTACTAATTTATGATCATCCATTTGATGTGTGGTTGTGATCAAGTACTCCTAATCTGCAATCTAGTGGTGATGTTCAACTTAGATTAGCAAGAATCCATTAAGAACAAGAAAACTTCAAAGAACCAAAGAAATCATATGGCAGGACGTATGCATAGCAGTTTTTTCATTCATTCACATGTCTACCAAGATCAAGCATGATGTGTACTATAACTTTGATTAAATAATTCATAAGCAACCCTAATGGTGATCAAACATTAAGATAAACAAACAAATTAAACTATAAAATTAGTAAATGAAACAAGAAAATAGATTGATGAATTAAATACTTTAATTTAATAACATAGAATAGTTTTGCAAGGGTAAATCGAAATCCCCAACTATGAACTTAATTACAAAAAATGATTACAGAATATATAAATATCAAGAGCAACATGAGTGAAATTAAATTCATAGAAGAAATCCCCTTGAAGCAATTATGATGTGGAAATCCTTCAAGAACAGCGCGGCTACATGGTTTTTTCGGTGGTAGCGGATGGCGAAGGGAAACAGGGTTTTATTTCTAGAAGAAAGGCTAAAGAAAGAAAAGAGAGAGCTATGGGCGTCCCCCAAGGGAAAGCTTATGTAAAAGTGGCTGAAACTTTCTGTTTTATAAGGTTAAAGAGGTTGTTATAGAATGCCAGGACATTCCAATAATGGAGCATTTATTTCAGACGTTTTTTGCTGTTATTGGTCTCTTCAAAAGGCCATATTCATCACCATATTCAATTGTACATTTTGAATCTCTCTCTACATCAGAATCCTTATTCAATTCTCCACTTTCAGCACCATTTTGCCTTATTTACCCTCAAATGGCTCTAAAATACAATTAACTGCACATTAACCCAAAATAGAGTAAAACGCAACCAGTTTAACTCAAAAATATCACAAAGAGACCAGGAATGGATGGCATAAATGTTTGAAATATATAAGTTATCATTCAACACCAATGTGTACAGGATGATGTTTGCTCTTATGTTAGGAGTTGATAACCATGGTCAAACCATGGTATTGGGTTCTGCAGGTGGAGGAAATATTTGATAATTAAGTACATTAAGCAACATAATGCATGCATTTTGCAATTAAATGGCGGAAGCATGCTTGTATGCACTTTAAAACAAAACTTAAACCATGAAAGTCAAAGCCTAGTAGTGGTGGTGAACCAAGACTCAATTCAAAGAACAAAGTGAGTTGAGAAACTTTATACATTTGAAGCACCTCTTTGCTTAGCAAAGGTTAATCACCTATGAGAGGGCCTTCTTTCATTTGCATCCTTGTTCCTTGGATCCATGGATATGGATGAAGGAACTTTGCTTCTTAGCTCCTTGTCTTCTTGAATTTGATTGGAGGAATGGGTTCTCCAAAAGCCACATAAGAAGGAGGCCTCTATATTTCGGCACCAAGGATGAATGAGGGAAGAATATGACTAACATGGGAGGAAGAAGTTGCTAGAATGCTCCTCCAATAAGGCCAATCTTGAATGAAATTTTGTAAAAAACGAAGTTCATGAAGCAACATAATGCATACATTTAATGATTAAGTGGTAGGAGCATGCTTGTATGCACTTTAAAACAAAACTTAAACCATAACATCCAAAGCTTATTAGTTGTGAACCAAGACTCAACTCAAATATTAAATAAAAGAGTTGAGATTTCTTATACCTTTGTTGAATCCTCTTTGCCTTTGGCCGGCACCCCCCTCTCCGGCCTAAGGCTTGCTTACGGTTATTTACTGTTTTGCAGGTTCATTGGATTTGTGCTTAACCACCACTCACGGTGGTACGCGAATTTGGTTCTAACAAAGTCAAATTATTTTGCACCGCTAGTGTAATTGGGCTACCTATGAAGGTCCAATTCTCTATCTGTTGCACTCCTCTATTCCTTCCTAGCCCATCAGCTCACAGCCCACTCGTCAATTCTTTGTGTTTCTCATATTTAAACCTCCAATTCCTTGTTTTTGTTCACAACTTATATTTCCTATAATACTTGCACAAAAATCATCAAATTCAACTATTTTAATATAAAACCATGACTAATTAAATAGGCAAAAGAGGTACAAAATATGTGTAAACTAGCATCCTAACAAATACCCTCAAACCTATCATTTGCTAGCCCTTGAGCCAAACCTAAAGCCTAAAAACAAAATATGAAAATAACTATAAAAAAAATAACTAAGCCCAATTCCGTTGGCAAAACGATTGCACTACGCATTTGCAACAAGCCTTTAAACCCCTAGGTGTCCCTAGTAGGAGGAGTTGTGTCTTCCGACGGTTACCCGTTATGCTACCCACAAACACTTTACTAAAAAATGAAGTTGTTAAAGACATCACTTGTATCAATTAATGAAAAACAATGCATGTCAATTACACTTCCAAAACTAAAGTTATACCTTTCTAAGCAAATGCATCACAGTGGAAACCATGTAGCAAATATCCTAAACACTCAGACTTTAAACTATCCACACTTGGTATGTGTATAAAATCGCTTCGACTCTAATTCTTACTAGATATCTCTCTATTTTTTCACAAAACCTAAGCTCTCCTAACAAGCATATGTGATGACTTTATGTAAAGGCAAACAAAATATTATCAAATATGATTAACATTGAAAATGACAATTTCTGAACATAGATCTCATGAAAGGAATCAAATGACACATCTCGACCTCGATAACCATTAAACTAGGGGTCAAAATGTGCTGGCCATCACCGAAATGGTGACAAAGCCATAGGTAATAATTAAAGGATGTGAAAGAATTTGTACTAAAAAGCTCAACATATTGAATTACTAAACTTATCATGCAAGTCACTACATACCTCCTACTGGGGAACACATTAGGTTTCATCCCCATACTTTATCACATCATATTAGAGCATAGTAGTAGTACATACAACAGGTATCATAATATGTGTTGTGTATTACATATCTGAAAGTCTAGCTACGCATTAGTACAAACTTAATAAGTAAAGGCAAGAGTAATCACCCTACTTCGTATGAAGACTGCATTCCTGCCAAGCCCACTCGTTGTCAAAGGTTGCCTTGGTTTCACTAGGTCCTGAGGGACGAAAAACAAAGTGTGAGTGGATCATAATCATTTATCTAGTACAAAACATTTTGAAAGTACTAATCCCGTTTTGATACCTGGGATTAAATCCAATCTTAATCGACCTCGAACTTGTTGAGTTTTAACTCGGGTTTCATAGGAGAACTGCATTGAGAACTCGAGTTAGAGTTATTCGCCTTCCAATCACCAGTTCTAGCAAACGAGGCCATCCAACGATTCCTTAGGCCACCCAGATTCCAAATTCATTGTTTGGGGTTGAGATTTGGTTGAAGTTGGGTGGGTGAGGTGGTTGCTCTCGGTGGAAATAGAAAAAGTGAGATAGAATCGAGAGTTAAAGACGGGGAGAATTTGCATAAATAAGGAAGAAGAAGAGAGAGAGAGTGAGGCCGATGTCAGCCCATTCAAAAATTTTCCAAAAGGAAATTGTGATTTTGCCATTCGCACTCCAAAAATTGAAACTAACCTCCGTGAGTCCAATTCATTTCTGCTTTTTCCCACACACTTGTGGGTATGAACACTAATTTTATAAAATAAGAAAGAAATTGAATCTAAACTCAAAAGTCCATACATATACAATATACCTACACCAGAGGCATTTTGGTCCTTTCACACTACTCGAGAATAAAATACATTTATTTAAGGTATGTGTTATAACAGTCTACCCCCCCCCCACACACACACACAAAATAAAAAAAACAAAATTTGTCCCCAAAATTTCTACAACTTAACTAGTGGAAAAACCAAAATGCCACTGGTTTAAGGTTTAGGTGGAGATAGAGAGAGTGAGTGTAATACCCTGAAAAATTGATTATATGGAATTTTTTTCATAAAGTGAAATGACGAAAATGTGTTGGAAATATGCCCTGAAAGTCAATCTTTGGAAGAAACCTTTCAGGACAATTGAATCGATGTATGGATGACTCTTATACATCAAATGGCAAAGATACTAATTAGGACTATCTCAATAAACGATATATGTCCTAAATAGTGTATCCATGGACAATGGATCGATTGAAGAAATAATCTAATGATGTTAGACTACAGAGACCTTCTTCACATAACCAAATGTCCAAAAAGGTTCCTGGTCATTGGATTGTCGGAGGGATACTGGCAATGCTTAGACCGGTACATATTGTGTCTACTTCAAATGGAAGGATGGAAAGTCTCATTCCATTCGTGTTGTGACACTAAGACAAGTATGTAGGTGCTCATTAAGGGAATGAGTTCACTGAACACAATCGAACGAGAGTACTTGCATAGAGGTCTACTCACATGTCAAGCAAGTAACTCTAATGGTTGGAATAATGTAAGTAGTCCTTTGACCTGAGGCATCGTCGTTGTCTTGTGGTTAAGTACTTGATCTTTGATTATGTCAAAAGTCACTCTATCAGAATGTCAACGGCATAGTTGGGGTTAAGCCACTTAGTCATGAAGGCAAGTGTATGCGCAACAAGGAATCTCTAATCCTCGATAAGAGAGGAAGAATACTCTAAGATATGATTCGGGAATCTTCGGCCGAAGTATCGAGAGTAATATAGGAAAGCGTTCCTATACGACTCAATTGAATCATATAAGAAGGAATAATCACATTAGGGGTTTGACATAATATATCCATACCCTAATAATGTGATTGAGAGTATTGTTTTAGAGAAGGATCGAATTACATTGTAATTCCAACTGAATAGGTTCTCCGAATAAACTTCTACATTAGCTTGGGTAGCTATGACATATGGTTAGATGTCACTCATAGCTTGTGAGTTCTTCTAGATGATTAAATGTAGTCGTCAAAGAAGAAAGGTGAATTAAAATGAAGTTTTAATTCACTAAGTGATTGAATTAAATATAATCAATTGGATTGATGCCAATCACCTCACTGCCTTGCTAATTAGAACCTAAAAGATTGTTCACCAATACACTATTGTAGTGAGTAACTAATGGATGAAGGAAATAATTAATTGGATTAATTAAGTGTTGTGATTAATTTAGAAAGTCTAAAGAAATCATAAAAGCGATAAAGATCGTTTTTGGCTTAAAGAAACGTTCGGGTTTAATTGGGCCCATTGGGCCTAAACCTATTGGGCTTTTATTCAAGCATTGGATGACTTGAAATAATAAAAGCCCAAAGCCCAAACAAACAACAAAGAGGCCGGCCATTTTAGGTGTGGAAAGGGTGAGATATTTAGTCAAGTTGTTGGCTAGGTTTCTTTGTCTATATAAGGAACTTTATAGTGATATTTTTCCTTAGGGTTTTTGTGTGGTTAAAAACAACAAAGAGGCAAAAGAATATCTCTCTAAGAACTACACAAAGGCCGGCCACCTTGGGGTGATTTTACTAACATATCTTTCACCCTTTGGTTATTCCTTCATCCTTCTCACTACACTAGTGGGTGAGGATCTTTAGAGGTTTCCTACTTTGGAAACTTGAAGAGAACCTAGGAGCACTCATTCTATCAAAGTGGAGGAGGCAAGGAGGGAAGCTAGGCTCAAGGAGTTCAAGGAACAAAGGGCTTGGAGGTGGTCCATCCTTAGTCTCAAGTCTAGATCAAGAGGTATAAGACTAAACCTTCACTTTGTTCTTTTCTCTAAATTTTTATTTGATGCATTATATATAAACCTATGAACCTTGAAGGGGATTTGCATGACTATAGCTTTGATAATTTGTTATAAATGCTTCCGCTGCTTTCGTATATTAAATTTGATTTGTATATGCATGATAGTCATTTAGAAATCCCATCCATGAATCTCATAGATTTCCCTTCAAGTGGTATCAGAGCCAAAGGTTTATGTATAATGTGTCCTTTTGGATTTTATGCATATGGGTATTAATGTTATGTATGACATATTATTGTTTCATTCAAAGTATGTTTATCTTTTGTTTTTCAATAGTTGAAAAAATGTTAGTCAAAAGTTGAGAAAGATATGTATGCAAAAGTGTTTTGTATGCATGAATGAAAAATGAGTTTAGAACTAGTTTGACATATTATTTCTTCATTTAAAAGTATGTTTGTCTTTTGTTTTTCAATGGTTGAAAAATGTAAATCAAGAGTTGAAAAGATGTGCATGTAAAAGTTGTTTTGTATGCATGAATGAAGAATAAGTCATGAACAAAATTTGGGGTTTTTTTGTTCTTTATGGTTGGCACGGTTTTGGGGGTGGTTGTGGGTTGTGTTTGTGTTTTATTGTAAACCACTCACACATCCTTTTAAAGCTTGAAAAATTGGTTCTTGTCACTTTTGTTTTTGGGTTTGAAAAATCACCAAGAATATACAAATCTTGAAAATGTGTTCATGGTTTTGTTCTTGGTGTTCATAGTTTGGTTTTGGGTGAAAATGGTTTTAATTGGTTTTCATGCATAGTTTTATGGTTTTGGATGATGTTCTTACCATCCATAACCATATTAAAACTTATAAAACCCTAGACTTGACTAGGAGGATTTCCATCACCCATCTCACCTAAGTTTTAATGGCAAAACCAAGTGACAAGCAAAATTTAATTTTTTCTACATAATGTGGCTTTTGATGCATGTTGTGTAAGAGTGTGTAAGAGACCTCCCATCCCCTTAATGTGGCCGGCCTCCCTAGTGGATTTATTCACTTGTGGGGCTATTTTGTAATCTTTGAAAAGTTGATATTTACTTTGAAATATTTACGGTTTTACCCCTAACTTTTCATATTTGCATTTAGGCCCCTACTAACTAGAAAGTTAAAATATTTGATTTTAATTTTGTTAGTTGTTTAAACTCATAATACTATTATGCCCATATGCACTAAATCTAAATGTTTATGTTGCATTCCATTATGATTATTTAAATGTGTTTAAGTAGTTGTAAAATGGGTGACTATGGACTTATGCCTTAAACGATAATTGAGCTATGAGATAAGGCGCTAAAATCAAATTGTTTGAACCTTGGGAATGTGTTTTAATTACTGTTTAATTGGACCTTGTCACGTTTGACGTTAATCTATCTCTCCCCTTTTAGTATATGTAATTTATAGGAATTTGTACAAATCGGTTTGTAATTCTTATTACTTCTTAATCTCTATTCGTTAGTTGATTCCCTCTAGTGCTAGACTAGAGTTTCTTTAACTATTGGTATGGAGACATAACTAAAAGAGGGTTTTGACATGAGATTAAAGATTAAATGGGTCCAATGCCCTAATTAGCAATGAATGATTGTCTTTCATTTCTAATGGCTCAATGAAAATGTTTTAATTGGATTGATAAGCACGTAATTAAATTGACACAACCTCCCCGAGTTTATATTCAACAATGTTGGCTTGTTGTTGCAATAACCTAATAAGTCCATGGTCATCCAAGAGCCTAAGATAACTATAAAGTCCAATTTCAAAGGAATGCAAAAACCTTAGTAGTAGTAGTTACTTCCAATATTTGAAAAATTTGTTTTTGATATTGATTTGTTTTTCACAAAACAAATAGTGGGAGTATCATACGCTACTAAACCATAATGAAATACAATTAGTAGTTATATATATCTCCAATATTTTGAAAAATGTTTTGATATTGATTTGTTTTATGAAAACGAATAGTGGGGATATCATATGCTACTAATTTCATTAACTTTGGACTAGTAGTTGTAATAGGACATTATTTATTTGATTGTGATTAAATAAATAAAATGATGAGACCTTAAAATCCCTCTACCAAACAATATTAAGTTGTAAGCGTAAGAGTGCTTTGAACACTTTTTCGTGGCCTTCCACCGTGGTCGGCTCCAAGCGTTTATGACTTGTACACCGCCTTCACCCTATAATGGGGAAGTGACAAAGTGCATGCTTATATTCAGGAGGAGTTTATTTAAAACATTTGATGAGGTGAAGGTAGGCAACGAGTGTGGCCAACATCGTATAATCGTGAGGTCATGCTTGAACCCCTATCTAAACCGGCATGGTGGGAAAGAACTTAACTAAGAGAAATGATGCCAACATCGTATAATCGTGAGGCATTGTTCTCTAGAGGCCAAAAAGATGGGTAATCACAAGAGGTTGTTGTGAATGGGTAAGTGTACCCTCTCATTATTATTTTTGCTAGCCAACATCGTATAATCGTGAGGTGGGCTTGGTAATAGTGAGCCTCCCATAACCCGCTAGGAGCTTTCTTTGAAATCTCCCGGATTCCATCATGAGGGAAGAAACGGGTCACCCCTTGACCCGCATGACCTAGCCCATTTCTCCATATTTTCCGATGGATTTCCAATGAATTAGACCAAGCCACCACTCCCAATCATCATCTATCCCTTCCCTCTTCCATTTCCACCCAAAATTTGAAGGAATTTTGGGGTGAATTTGTGAAAACCCAACGATGGGGCTACGAGTTCATGGCAGCCATTCCTCAAATCTTGAAGCAAAATCCTTCAATTACCACCACCAAAAGACTCCTATGTAACCCAGGAACAAAGCTCAAACAAGTTTAGGGGGCGTTGGAGCTGTTATGGAGTCGAAACGAGGACACCCAAATTTTAGGGTTTTGGCAGATACGTGGCAAATTGAGGTGTGTCCCGGCCAAATTGGACTTCACCACAGGTATAAAGTTTGTTCTACTCTTTGAGATCTTTATTTCTATAAAATTTGAGAATTTTTAGAAATACTGTAATTTTCCTGCAAGTCAGGGCGCTTGACCGCCACTTGCGGTTACGCTTGGGCTGAGGGTCGTCGATGCCAATTTAAGCTAAATTAGATGTCTTGAATTCAAATTTGGTATTTGTATGACGTAGGTAGATCATTTGAACCTAAATTCATTACAATACGTTACTTGGTCAATTTAGGAATCGACAATCCGACCATTGCATCGTCACTAAACTTTGAGACCTTATCGTACGTAATATTTGAGGACCTTAGGAACTTACTGATCAGGAATCCTTCGTATGGATCTTCTCAAATTGGATTTGCAATTTTGTAAAATAAAACGTTGGCTGCCACTTGATTTCGTGATTGGCGGAGATCTGATCGTTAGATCGGAATGAATTTTTTGTATGTTGTTCTAGAAGTGTAAGGTGAACTACGAATGGCTTGATCCCTTCGTGTAGGGTATGTAGTCAGTCTAACCAAGATATTAGATGTAGCCATAAATTTAACAAAATGATTATTTTTTTAGTGTGGTTAGTTAGAATTATAATTAACCATTATTTATTTGTGGCCTACCTGTGTGTTTGTCTTCCAAATACAAATTTCAGATCGTTACAGTGAGGGTATAAAAGAGCTTGACAAGTAGCTACTTCTACCTTGTGGTTTCCCCACAATACTTTCACCAAAGGAATTACCTTGTTTCGAAGAGCTTTTTCTGTCTAATCAAGTATGGCAATCAGTTCTTCTTCATAACTTAAGTCCTTTTGTAGTTTCAGTGGTGATGATTCTAAGAAATGCGACTCGTCGCGCAAGGGTTCTGTTAGTTATTTGATCAAAGTGTTGATTGCGGTACTTACTCCATGGTTTTGCATGACGAAGGTTTTGTCGTGCAAAGTAGTCTAAATTCCTTTAAATAGCTAGTTTCGCTCTATTTCTTCACAATTCAATCCGAAAACTCTTTACTTTCATTGAATTAATATTCCAATTTTTGTTTATTTTTCGGTACGCGATGGCGGACTCTAGTGGTCCTTCGTCAAAGAAAGTTCAGGGCGAAGGTTCTGAGAAAGGTAATACGTACTAAATTTTGTTGGTTGTTTAATTAATTAAATATTAAAGTAGACTAATATAAGTTTTTATTTTGTTGGTGGACAAGAAAAAGAAGAGAGTTGCGACATGCGTTTGATATACTTCTGCAGCTAAAAGCCGTTACCGAATCACTTACGTAGAATTAGTAGGATATCAGACGTCGGATGCGGTGAACAAGTTTAGGGGCAATGTCGGGGTATTGGTGCGTGACAAATGCAGAGTGAATTGGGAGTCTTAGAAAGACGTCCCCGAGGAGATAAAGACGGTCAAGGTCGATGCATTAGTAGTACATATAAATTATTAATTAGTTAAATAATAATTTAGTTCTTCAGATAAAATATAATAGTGATATGTATAATTTATTTATTTTTGCATATTAGCTTGATTGGGACCTTGAAAAAAGTGATGCAAATTAGATGAAGTGCATCGACGTCATGTTCAAGTATCGTTTTGGGGAGTTGAAGCTTGATGTTGAACGTGATGCAGAGCAGCATAGAGTGGTTGGACCAACGCATAATTATAATAGTTTTTTTTATTAGTCTATTTATGGTTTATTAAATAGTGACACTGAATTATTATTAATTTGGAAGAATAAATTTACATGGGCTGTATTTATTTTGTTTCGTTTCGAGAACAGATTTCCAAAATATTATAATATTGACATTATTTTGTTGAGAAACTGTTTTTGAGACCGAATAAAATAAATATTTTCAGTTAATCGCGCAAGGCTTTAGATAACAAAACTTTTGTCACTAAAACCTTTGCGGGACGAGATTTCGTTGCACAAAAACACTATGAAACAATTGGTTAGCGTTTAAGGCGTCGTATTTAATGCGTATTACTACTTAATTACGCGATGAAATTTTGGTCGCGCATAATGTTGAGGGACGAAACTTCGTCGTGCAAAGTGATGGTCGGTGGCTTTGAAGTCGTGGCATTTATTGCATATTTATTTCGTACTTTGCACAACGAATGCTTTGTCGCTCAAAGGTTATGCAAGTAGGGATCGTTCTTTTGGAAAATTAACTTGACACATAAATTAAACCCTATGGTTGACAATTGTAGTAAAGATGTAAGTAAGGATCGTTCTAAACTGGGGATTAACTAGGGATGCTAATCAACACAAATAAGACTTAAAAACACTAAATTAGACTCTATAGACTTCAAACTGACTCAAAACACTCAAAACAGCAACCAACAATAAAAAAGACTCAATTCTAGACCTAACAAGTGATTTTGACGAGAATAAACTTAACTTGACTCAAAAGATTAAAAGAAAATAGATTATGACTCAACTAACAAGACTCAATGAAAGGGGGATTGTCTTTGACAAATTTAAAACTTAAAACAGAAACTTTGCATAAAAACACTTTATAAAAACGAATTTGGTGAATTGAAAAGGGTGAAAGGCTAGTTATAGGGACCTTCTCCACACATGACATATGCATACAAACCAATTTCCAGTTATTATTCCTTTAGACTATGAATGACAACACCCCAAGTTAACCATGATAGCACAAATTAACCATCAGATTTTCCTTAATTCATTGAATTGGATGGAATACGCATCGCAACCAAATTATCCTTATCAAGTTCCCTAACTATGAAAAACATGATAGAAAGACATATCCAAGGTCATTAAGTTCTTTGAAAACTATAAGCATTGACGAGGCATTCGTAACTATGAAAAGCATGATACTCCTGCCTAGGATTTACTTAACACAATCATGACTAGTGACTTTTACTACTTATGAATATAAGTTCATAATGATTAGGTGAAACTCCCTTATACTCTAGCATCAAGTTCATGCATGCAAATTAAGTATGCATCCTCAATCAACATACAGAAACAAGTTTTGATAACTTAGATAAACAAATCACATTCAAGACTCAAGAAACACTAACTGGATGCAATCAATTCATATAAAACATATAATCATGGCTTCGAATTCACCTCTAACTAAAAAGAAATTAGTTCCACATGTTCATAATAATTGAAAAGCAAAGTAAAATAAACATGGAAACGAAACGAGGGAAAGAAGAACTCTGAAAATCTCCAGTGGTTGCAGGTGACTTGCGGTACAACCCTTGGATGGTGGCATGGCACAAATCTCCTTTTCTCCTTCCTTTCCTTGCTGCAGCACTTGATGAATTTATGTGAATTGGTGTGAATTGTGGTGTAGAATTATATGGGGGTGGTGGTGCGAAATTGTGGCTGAAAACATGTATTTATAGGCTATGGTTTTCACAATTTATGAAGGGAAAAGGCCTAAGGTTATGCGGCACCAATTTAGGGGTTCTAGAAGGAGTGTCTTATGGCAGGTTTGTAAGCTTCTAGAAAGGGAGAGGCACCACCTTACTAGGGATTCTAGAAAGGATGGTGCAACATTAGTCTAAGACAGGGATAAACCTTCTAGAAGTCAGATATTTAGGTCCCCTTGCAGCTAGATTTAAGGTATGATAAGATTAGGATAGGATAAGATAAGATAAGGTTAGTTTGTATAAGATAAGGTTTTGGATAATGTTTCCTTCGTTTGAGCTGATTCCTTATCTTCTTCGTCTTGAATTGATTTTCTTCATCTCCTTAGCATATTCCTAGCCTTTTGAACTTCAAACACGTCCATCCACCTTGCTCCATACATGTGCTATCCATTCTTGGCTCAAAACTGCTCCAAAATGCTCCAAAATGCACTTTCTTACCAACTTTGTCATTTGGGCCTACAAACACACGAAAATAACTTAAATCACTATAACAAGCATAAACTAACTATGTAAATGCAAGAAAACAAGCTAAATAAGTCGCATAAATATGCTCCTATCAAATTCCCCCACACTTAGCTTTTGCTAGTTCTCGAGCAAAACAAAGAAAATAAAACAAACAAAACATAACCTAAACCTTCCAACATTCGTGTCAGGGATTTCCAATGAAACATGACATATTAAAAATCACTACTTCCACAGATTTTAGCTATCCTTACCCTCGAGCACACTCTTAATCATAGTCACCACTTACTAGCTCGCATTTAATCAATTTAAAACATGGTTTTGATGGTAGTAACATGCCTTAGAGAATCCCCTCAATTCCTCACTGGATACACTCTCTATCTTCACATAGATTTTCTAACTACACTCCCTATACTAGGTATATGTGAGAAGATTGATGTAAACATGTAAACTAACCACTCACATACGTTATAATCAAAGAAGGCACTTTCTGGAATTATTAATGCAAGTATATATATATATGATCTCATGAACATAATGCCACTACTTAGACGCGAGAACCAGGGATACCATATGCTCATACCAATCTCAAACTCCACAGATTAAAACACATAACACCCAAGATAGAAGTCTAAGGGTTGTAATGGGGCTAAGGGTATTGGCTAACAAAGAAAGGTTAAGGATAAACAAAGGTTCTTAAAGCGATAGTAAGCAAAGTAATGAAATCAACACTTGCAATTTAAATTTTGATTGCAGCAACTAACTTCAAACACCAAGGGGAGTTCGTACATACTTAGGGTCAATTCAAACTTTTTGGACCCTTTCTTCAACAACCAATACTTGTGAGTTCTTTCTCACTTATTTCACAACTTTTTTTTTCTTTCTTTTCCTTCTTTTCACGATTTTTTTTCTATTTTTTTTCTTTTCTCGTGCCCTACTCATTTGGCACATAAAACGTACAACTCAATAGATTTGCAACGAAAGACCTTCCCCTACACTTAGTTTCTGCAATATGTTAATCAAAAGGAATTCCTTCTAAGTTATGCTTCACTATCCTTTAAGAACAAGGGTATGGATAGTCCTATTCTAGGCTAGGTAAGCATAATGTGGCTAACAAGGAAAATAGGCTAAATAAGGCTCAAATGGGTTATACCTCCAAAACAAATGCATGGGATGAAGGCTTTTTGGCTCTGGTGGTAACTGCTAAACAACTTCATCTTGTTATATGTTATGCACTCAATTTTAAGCTTTGAATGAAACGGGCATGAGTTCTAGTATTTGGAACTAAAATGATAAAACGCATTCTAAGTAGCAGCCAAGCAAAGAATAATGAGATCATGCAACGACTCTAGAAAACAAAGAAATCATAGATTAATAACTCTCCAAATAAAGTTTAGGCTCAAGTCTCTCAGGGTTGTAGCGTTAGTTTGAGTTCCTTCCTTCAAGCATGTTACAAAAACTAATTTTTTTTTTCTTTTGTGATTACATATGAATTCGTAAACTACAACTATAACCAAGCATAAACCAAAGAGCATCAAATTTCCATCCATGTTTGTAACTTTCTTTAACAGTCATGTAATTAAAAACCAAATCCTCATCATTGTGTTGGAAGGTACCCTAAGACATAAACAAACACACACAAAAAAAAAAACGACTCTTTTTGGGTTTTTCAAAACTATTTTAATTATTTTTTTTGAATTTTCATATTTTTCTTTCAAAACACACTAAAACACTTCAAAACACACTAAAAACACATAAATACAGTGAGAAACAACTCTAGAGGGGATAGGTGATAAAAACCCACGGATTTTCAACAAAAACACTTGTTTCCCCCCACATTTAAGCCAAACATTGTCCTCAATGTTTTAAACATAAACTCACACATAAACAAGCAAACGACACAACTAACAAACATGACAAGCATGGCATAGTAAAAGCAATAAAGAGTAGGGTTTCGGAACGCAAATTTGGTTATGATGCCGGAGCTTCCTAGTTCTTCTTTATTTGCATGGGTTGCCTCCCAAGAAGCGCTTGCTTTAACGTCCTCTAGCCAGACGATACCTCCTTTTAAGCTTCATTGGTGCCCACGGCCTGGAGGGGTATGTCCTCCACGACATGCTCCACAAAGTGGTCATAATATGGCTTCAAACGATGTCCATTCACTTTGAAATCGTTTCCGGTCTTTAAACTTTGAATTTGGACTGCACCATAAGGAAAGACATTAGTAACGACAAAAGGGCCAATCCACTTAGAACGTAACTTACCTGGAAACTATTGAAGATAGGAATTGAAGAGTAACATTTTATGCCCTACGACAAACGTCTTTGTACGAATCATCTTGTCATGGAATGCCTTTGACTTCTCTTTGTAAATAAGAGCGTTCTCATACGCCTCGTTCCGAATCTCTTCAAGTTCATTCAATTGAAGTTCATTCAATTGAATCTTCCTATTACTTCCAGCCGCATCAAGGTCCATATTGAACATTTTGACGGCCCAATGTGCTTTGTGTTCCAATTCAACCGGAAGATGACATGGTTTCCCATAGATGAGCCAAAAAGGAGACATCCCAATTGGTGTTTTGTAGGTCGTACGATATGCCCACAATGCATCATTCAAGTGCAAGCTCCAATCTTTCCCGTTCGGCCCAACGATCTTCTCTAAAATCTGCTTGATCTCCTGATTAGAAACCTCGGCTTGCCCACTTGTTTGAGGATGATAAGGTGTTGCCACCTTATGCGTGACGTTATACTTCTTGAGTAGCGCCTCAATGATTCGATTGAAAAAATGGGACCCCCCCATCACTTATAAGAACTCTTAGCATTCCAAATCTAGCAAATATGTTAGTTTTCACAAAATCTGCAACCACTTTGGAATCATTAGTACGGGTGGCTTTGCTTCCACCCATTTCGAAACATAATCAACCGCAGGTAAAATATAAACAAAATCATGAGATAAAGGGAAAGGACCTATGAAATCAATGCCCCAAACATAAAAAATTTAGACACAAAAGATAGGGGCTTGCAACATTTGGTCATTTGAAATAATATTTCCGGTTCTTTGACAACGATCACATGTTATGCAAAAAGTTCTAGCATTCTTAAAGATAGTAGGCCAATAAAAACCACATTCAAGTACTTTATGTGCAATCCTTTGAGTGCCAAAGTGACCTCCACATGCATAAGTGTGACAAAATGTTAAAATTGAATTAAACTCATAATCATGCACACACCTACGAATGATTTGATCAGAGCAATATTTTCACAAATAAGGATCATCCCACATATAAAAACCTTCCTCTTTCTTAAGTTTATCACGTTGATGCTTGTTTAGAGTTTTTGGAACTTGCTTAGTGACCAAATAGTTAACTAAATCGGCATACCATGGCTCACTTACCTCAATGGACAACAGCTGCTCATCTGGGAATGTCTCTGGGATAAGCACAACATCTTCTTTATGCACCATATGGCTTAAGTAGTCAGCCACCACGTTTTCACTTCCTTTCTTGTCCCAGATTGCGATATCGAACTCTTGGAAAAGAAGCGTCCAGCGAATAAGCCTTGGTTTGGCCTCCTTCTTTGTAAGTAAGTACTTCAATGTTGCATGATCATAATAGATTATAACTTTAATACCAAGTAAATAAGAACGAAACTTATCTAAAGCAAAAACAACAACAAGAAGTTCTTTTTCCGTTGTGGAATAGTTCAATTGAGCATCATTCAAGGTCCGAGAGGCATAGTATATGATGTGTGGCTGCTTGTCCTTCCTTTGTCCTAAAACAGCCCCTAATGCATAATCAGAAGCATCGCACATAAGCTGAAAATGAAGGCTCAAATCTGGTGGAACAATGACTGGGGCCGAAGTGAGCATCTCTTTGAGGTGTTTGAAAGCCTTCTCACATTCCTCGTCGAACTTGAAGGGGATATCTTTTTGGAGGAGACGGCAAAGGGGGTTGGATATCTTTGAAAAGTCCTTGATGAATCGCCTAAAGAATCCTACATGTCCAAGAAAAGAACGAACCGCTCTAACCGAAGTAAGAAAGGGTAAGTAGTGTACAAGATCTATTTTCGATTTATCAACCTCAATTCCATTTTCTGAAACGATATGACCTAAAACTATACCTTGTTTTACCATAAAGTGACATTTTTCCCAATTTAAAACAAGATTAGTTTCAACGCATCGTTTCAAGATTAATATGAGATTATCCAAACAATTATCAAATGAATCAACAAATACACTAAAATCATCCATGAATACCTCAATAATCTTCTCAACGAAATCTGAAAAGATACTTACCATACATCGTTGAAATGTGACAGGTGCATTGCATAAACCGAATGACATGCGACGATAGGCAAAGGTACCAAAGGGGCACGTGAAAGTGGTCTTTTCTTGGTCATCCAGAGCTATGACAATCTGATTATATCCCGAATAACCATCAAGAAAACAATAAAAAGAATGACCGGCTAACCTTTCAAGCATTTGATCAATGAACAGTAAATGGAAGTGGTCCTTCCTTGTAGTGGCATTAAGCTTCTTATAATCGATGCAAACTCTCCAACTTGTTTGGATTCAGGTTGGCACAAGCTCATTCTCGGCATTCTTCACCACCCTAACTCCCAATTTCTTTGAAACAACTTGAACCGGTGAAACCCAATGGCTATCCGAAATAGGATAAATCACTCCACAATCGAGAAGCTTGATAATCTTCTTCTTCACAACTTCCATCATCGGAGGGTTGAATCGGCATTGAGCCTCTCGAGTTGGTTTAGCCCCTCCTCTAGAAGTATGTAATGCATGCAAGTTGTAAGGCTAATACCTCTAATGTCGGCCAAGGTCCATCCTATGGCTGTTTTGTGCTCTTTCAACACCCGAATCAGTTTTTCTTCCTCTAATGCTGTGAGTGTTGAAGAGACTATGACCGACAACAATTCTTTGTCTCCCAAATCAACGTACTTCAAATGACTTGGCAACAATTTAAGTTCAAGAATTAGGGCCTGAATCACTGAAGGTAACAACTTAGTAGTAGAAATGGGAAGTGAAATTGGGTTTGGGGACTTACCAGGATGTTATGGCAATGCCCCTAGGGCAGCCACCATCTCGCCAATTTCATCATCAGGCACGGCCAGATTGGGTTCTAGGCCTAATCCCTCAGCAATTGTTGTTTCAAGGGGATCTTTGTCCAACGAATCAAGATAGTCCTATGCCAATGAATCAAACACATCAATAGAAAAACAAGAATGATCATCTTTAGGAAATTTAATAGCTTCAGAAATATTAAAATCAATAATCTTGCCATCAAATTCCATCGTTAAAGTCCCTTTGAACACATCGATCTTGGTGTGGGCTGTTTTCATGAAGGTCTCCTAAGGAGGATTGGCAATAGCGTAGAATGGGCTTAATCTTCCATGTCAAGCACGTAAAAGTCCGTTGGAAATATCAAATTGTTAACCTGCACCAAAACATTTTCCAAAACTCCTTTCGGATATGCATTAGAACGATCAGCCAATTGAATAATCACACCATAATTTTTAAGCTCTCCTAAGTTCATAGATGCATAAATTGAATAAGGCATGACATTAATTGAAGCTCCTAAGTCTAACATAGCATGTTCAAATTTAGTATTTCCAATAACACAAGGAATTGTAAAACTATCCTGATCTTTGCATTTAGGTGGTAGTTTCCTTTGTAACACCGCAGAAACATTCTCACTTACTTGGACCACTTCCTTGTTCGAAATCCTCTTCCTTGTTGTGGAAAGCTTTTTCAAGAATTTGGCATACTTAGGAACTTGCTTGATTGCTTTAAAGAGCGGGATATTAACTTGAACTTTCCTAAAGGTTTCCAGAATGTCTTTCTCATTCTCTTCTTTCTTTGATTACCTAAACCTGCTAGGAAAGGGCACATTTAGTGGAATAGAACTAGAAGAACTCAAATTTGGACTTACCTTGATGGTTTGGGATGGTTTAGAGGCTGCGTCAAGGGTTGGTCTTCCCTTGCCGTGGCTCTTGCTTCTTGTTCTTCTTCTTGCAGCAACTTTTCATCCTCATTAAGGCCTTGTTTGGATGGTTTTTGCTAGTTTCCAAGCTCTTTGCCACTTCTCAACGTGATGGTGTTGGCGGTTTCAAAGCCTCCCTTTGGATTCACAACGGTTGAACTAGGAAGCTTGCCTTGTTCTCTAAATTGCCCTATAAACTCTGAAATCTGCCCTATTTGATTCTTAAGTCGACCACTTCCTTGGCTTGATTTTGGAATCCCTGTGCCAACATAGTTAGTAATTGAAAAGTTTTATCATTATCAAATGACGAACCTGAGTTTTGTTGAGCAGATTGTGGTTAAGGTTGAGATTGCGCGAATGGCCTTTTATATATCCCAGGGGGTGGCTGTCGAAATCCTCCTTGTTAAGGTTGTTGAGGCTCCCTCTACTTGAAATTTGGATGATCTCTCCATCCCGGATTGTATGTATTTGAGTATGGATCATTCTTTTTCTGATTTTGGCCTTGATAACCTATGGCATTGGCACTTTCCCATCCTCCATTCTCTATCAATTGTGGACATTGATCATTGAGGTGCCCTTGCATATAACACATGCTACACATACTTGGTGTATTTCCTTGCACTTTGGATCCTTCAACAACATGCGATAAAAGAACAGTAAGATTAGCCATTTGAGATTAAAGTTCTGAAATTGCACTTACCTCATTCACTTGTTGTCGTCGCTTTCTTTGTCCAACTCCTTCATATTGTTGTGCATTCAAGGCTCGATTTGCAATTAGGATCTTTGCAGCAACTGGTGTTTTATCAACCAAAGCACCACCCGCTGAGGCATCAAGCATTTGTCTCTCAATTGGAAGGAGTCCCTCGTAGAAATATTGAAGCAAAAGTTCTTCCTTCATTTGATGTTGAGGGCATGATGCAACTAGAATCTTAAAATGCTCATAATACGCTAGAAAAGATTCTCCTTGGCTTTGTTGAATGCCGCTAATTCTCTTCCTCAAGAGAATGACTCTCGAAGTTGGGAAAAACATTTCTAAGAATGCTTGCTTCATGCTTTCCCAAGAAGTGACGGTTCGGGGTGCTAACTCGTATAGCCAATCTTTAGCCTTTTCCAAAACAGAGAATGGAAAGGCCTTCATCTTCAGAATGTTCCCATCGACATTGATGGGTGTCATGCTCGAACATACCACTTTAAACTCCTTAAGATGCTTGTTTGGATCTTCCATGGATAGCCCATGGTATTTGGAAATGTGATGCAACAAGCTAGACTTCAATTTGAACTCATCGATCTTTCCTTGGGCATCGATCTTTCATTGTCCAATCCTGAGACTGAAAGTTCTTTGATTGTACGATTGTCCACACCCATGGCTAGTTCTTCTTCTTCTTCTTCTTCTTCTTCAAATTCAGATTTAGCCTCTGAACTTGAACTATGTGGATTAGGTTCTGGTTGCTTCCTCTTCCTTCTCAAAGTTCGTTCAAAATCGTCGTCAAACTCCAAGATGTTTGCACTAATAGGTTGAGAACTACGAATCATAAATTAGTACCTCAAACGAAGAAACAAACACGACTCAGCAACCAAGTATAAGGCACGGCAAAGACAACACAAACACACACGCAAAACATTTTGACACTTAAAAGAAAACACAAAGACACACGACACAAACAAGGGAGATTAGCAAGTTTGCTAATCCCCGGCAACGACGCCAAAATTTGATGTGAAAATTAACTTGACACACAAATTAAACCCTATTGTTGACAATTGAAGTAAGATGTAAGTAGGGATCGTTCTAAACTGGGGATTAACTAGGGATGCTAGTCAACACAAATTAGACTTAAAAACACTAAATTAGACTATATAGACTCAAAACAGACTCAAAACACTCAAAAGAACAACAAACAATCAAAAAGACTCAATTCTAGACCTAACAAGTGATTTTGACGAAAATAAACTTAACTTGACTCAAAAGATTAAAAGAAAACAGATTATGACTCAACTAACAAGACTCAATGAAAGGGGGATTGTTTTTGACGAATTTAAAACTTAAAACAGAAACTTTGCATAAAACACTTTATAAAAATGAATTTGGTGAATTGAAAAAGGTGAAAGGCTAGTTAGAGGGTCCTTCTCCACACATGACATATGCATACAAACCAATTTCCATTTATTATTCCTTTAGACTATGAATGACAACACCCCAAGTTAACCGTGATAGCACAAATTAACCATTGGATTTTCCCTAATTCATTGAATTGGATGGAATACGCATCGCAACCAAATTATCATTATCAAGTTCCCTAACTATGAAAAGCATGATAGAAAGACATATCAAAGGTCATTAAGTTCTTTGAAAACCATAAGCATTGACGATGCATTCGTAACTATGAAAAGCATGATACTCCTGCCTAGGATTTACTTAACACAATCATGGCTAGTGACTTTTACTACTTATGAATATAAGTTCATAACGATTAGGTAAAACTCCCTTATACTCTTGCATCAAGTTCATGTATGCAAATTAAGTATGCATCCTCAATCAACATACATAAACAAGTTTTGATAACTCAGATAAACAAATCACATTCAAGACTCAAGAAACACTAACTAGATGTAATCAATTCATATAAAACATATAATCATGGCTTCGAATTCACCTCTAACTAAAAAGAAATTAGTTCCACATGTTCACAATAATTGAAAAGCAAAGTAAAATAAACATGGAAACGAAGTGAAGGAAGGAAGAACTCTGAAAATCTCCAATGGTTGCAGGTGACTTACGGCACAACCCTTGGATGGTGGCACGTCACAAATCTCCTTTTCTCTTTCCTTTCCTTGTTGCGGCACTTGATGAATTTATGTGAATTGGTGTGAATTGTGGTGTAGAATTATATGGAGGGTGGTGGTGCGAAATTGTGGCTGAAAACATGTATTTATAGGCTAGGGTTTTCACAATTTTTGAAGGGAAAAGGCTTAGGGTTATGTGGCACCAATTTAGGGGTTCTAGAATAAGTGTCTTATGGCAGGTTCTTAAGCTTCTAGAAAGGGAGAGGCGCCACCTTTCTAGGGATTCTAGAAATGATGGTGTGGCATTAGTCTAAGAAAGGGATAAACCTTCTAGAAGTCAGATATTTAGGTCCCCTTGCAGCTGGATTTAAGGTATGACAAGATTAGGATAGGTTAAGATAAGATAAGATTAGTTTGGATAAGATAAGGTTTTGGATAATGTTTCCTTCCTTTTGTTGGAAATGTGCCCTAAAACCAATCATATGATGATACTTTACAGACATTTCACATGTTAAACTAATCTAGTTTAATATCAAGGGAAAAGATTATTGTTTTAAGCCGTCTTATATAAATGTTATATGCTTAAACGATAAGTCCAAGTAATATGTAATTAGGAGAATGTAATTTAAACAAGTTAGATTTATGAGACCATTCTCTTTCGTATACATATCCTAAACGTTCCTGATCATAGGATTGCCAATTGGGCATAGACAGTACGTTAAGATCAGTACGTGCTGTGTCTTCTCTCATGGAGAGTGACTGGTCTCGAGTCATTGGTGTGATTGACACCAAGACAAGCATGTAGGTGCTCAATAGCGAATGAGTCCACTGAACACGATCAACGAGGAGTCCTCATACTCATGTCACATGAGAACTCATCGTTGGGATAATGCAAAGTAGTCCTTTGACCTGAGGCATCATAGTTGTCTTGTGGTTAAGTCCTTGATCTTTGACTATGTCAAAGTCATTCCATTCGAGGGTGTCCACGGCATAGTTGGGGTTAAGCCACTTAGCCATGAAGGCGAGTGAATGCGCAACAAGGGATCTCTAACCTTCAAACTGTTTGAGGGAGAATACTCTATGATATGATTAAGAATCTCTGGCCAGAGTATGAATGAGATTTAGGAAGTCATTCCAAATCACATTCAAGGTAATCATATAAGTAAATGAATCACATTGGATAGTAGACATGATTAAACTATCAATCCAAACAATGTGGTCAAGAGTATTGTATTAGAGAAAGACCGTATTGCATTGTAATCCTAAACTGCATAGGTTCTCCACCTCTTCTGATTAGCTTGGGTAACCATGACATACTACTAGGTGTCACTCATGGTTTGTGGAAGCCTTAAACATGTATAATCACTAAAGGGAGAATTGAAAGTAAGTTTCAATTCACAATCGATTTGAAAGAGTTCTAATCGCCCACTGCCTCGCTAAAAGGAACCTAATGGATCGTACACCGTGTAAGGTAGAGATTGAAGAAACAATAGAGATGAGTAAGAATAATTAAATGGTTTAATTATTTATGGCAAGGATTAATTAATAAGTTAATTAATCAAACGAATAAAGTTCGTTAAAGACCTCGGGTTAATTTTGGGCCTCAAGGCCCAATGGGCTTCGAACGTCAAGCCCATTGACTTAAGTTGTATGACAATTTAATGACTAAATGTTCACAAAGGCCCAAATAGCCCAATAACACCCTATGGCCGGCCATATTGATAATGGAGTGGGTTTTGGACTTATTACAAGTTTGCCACTCCAATGAAGATAGGTATAAATATGACTTTATAGCCTTTTCTTCATAAGGGTTTCTTTTGGGAGAAAAGATGAGAACAAAAGCTCTCCTTGCTCTCTAAGAGGCCGGCCACCCTAAAGGAACATAGCTAGCAATCTTACTTCCTCTAGGTCACTCATTTCTTCATCAATCCTTCCTTGGTGTGGAGACTTAGAGGTTCTCAACTTTGAGAACTTGGAGAAACCAATTCTTCCATCCAAATCCATGGAGCTAAGAAGCAAGGAATAAAGGCCCTATCTCTTGGGTGATTATCCTTTACTTATGCAAAGAGGAATCAACAAAGGTATAAATTTCTCAACTCACTTTGTTTTGAGTTGAGTCTTGGATCACCTAACTACTAGGCTTTGAATTTCATGGGTAATGTTTTGTTTTTGAGTGCATACAAGCATGATTCCGCCTTTAATTGTTAATTGCATGCTGTATAGATGTTGCTCAAATGAACATGTTTTTCACAAATTTTCCTTCACTTTTGAGCTGATTCCTTATCTTCTTTGTCTTGAATTGATTTTCTTCATCTCCTTAGCATATTCCTAGCCTTTTGAACTTCAAAAACGTCCATCCACCTTGCTCCATACATGTGCTATCCATTCTTGGCTCAAAACTGCTCCAAAATGCATTTTCTTGCTGACTTTGTCATTTGGACCTACAAACACACGAAAATGGCTTAAATCACTATAATAAGCATAAACTAACTACATAAATGCAAGAAAACAAGCTAACTAAGTCGCATAAATATGCTCCTATCAAGTGCTCATTCATCGAAGAGGATGGAGGGCTAGAGTTCCAGAAACGGTAATACCTACTAAATTAATTGTGTTTTCTATACATTTTATACTTTGCACTATTATTTTTAATATAAATTTTTTTAGTAGACAAGAAAAAAAAAA
This sequence comes from Malus domestica, assembly GCF_042453785.1. NCBI lineage: Eukaryota > Viridiplantae > Streptophyta > Magnoliopsida > Rosales > Rosaceae > Malus > Malus domestica. Next base: position 38,461,452 of record NC_091675.1, on the reverse strand, counting down.
CCTGCGCTCGTGGTTCGATACAATTTTGCAGGGAGCCGCTACCAAATCAATTATGAAGAATTGATGAGAATTCAGAAGTTGGATATGCGCAACAAGTTTATGCACGATGTGCGGGTATTAGTGCACCACAAATGCAGTGCAGATTGGGAGTCTTGGAGAGACATCCTTGAGGAGATAAAGACGCACTTGGTTGATGAGTTAGAGACTAATTGGGACATTGACCAAAGTGACCCAAATTTGACGAAGTGCATCAACAACATATTCAAATCATCTTTCTAGGAGTGGAAGTTTGATGTTGAACGTGAGGCAGGACTAAACCGAACCAAAACCACCAGCGGCGAAATAAAATTTTATTGATGTTTTTCTTTTATGTTTAATTAAATAATAACATTTGGGTTTTAAGTTTTTATTTATGAACGTTACTTTTTTAATATGCAATTTTAAAATTTTTGTTGAATAAAATATTATTGTAATAAACAAATATATTAATTAAATATGCATGAATATTTAACTAATTTAAACATTTGTAGATTTGTTTGGGTGATTTAATACTTTGTTTATTAAGTGTGTATGTGATTTAAAATGAATAAAATAATAAATGGAAAAATATATATTTTAAAACAAAAAAAAAACAAATATTGACGAAATTACTTTTTTGTCGCTCAAAGTGGAATTGTGCGACGCTACATCGTCATCTCGCAAAGGTTATCAGAAAACGCAGGATTTTACTCGGTGAATGTTTCATCGAGCATGGTGGGTAAAAAAGTGGTAAAGGAGAGCAAATTTAGTGCCATGTATTTGAATGCATAGATTTTGCGGGACGAATGCTTCGTCGCTCAAAAATGTAATTCAGCTTCCCAAACGCAGAGAGGCAAAAACTGCAAATTCATTGCAACTCTACCTCTCCTCCCTCAGCTCATGGTCTCTCCTCTTCCTTAGCTCAATCACTCGGTCTCGTGCTCCCGCTCTTCATCACCTATATATCTTTTGGTAAGCAAATTTGTTTTCAATATATTTTTTTTGAAATTACACAATGAAACTAACAAAATTAAATTTGTTGTGTGTAGTTTTTTTTTTTTTGTTAACGACTATCGATGAGGAACACATTAGGAGGTATATTTTCTTTGACTATTTCATTAACAATAAATGTTGTTTATTTATTTGTTTTTTTAGCATTTATGTGATACAATTTATTTGTATGAAAACATTTTTGTACGAAGTATTAACTTCATACGTTATTTTCATGAAAACTTAGTTTCCCGTTTGAAAATTAGTTGGATTTCACACAAGGATGCGAAAGTATGACTGTGGTCCAATCAATTCTTGAATTGTCCCAAGTTTTGGACAGTTTGGGAATACACATTTATGTGTCGTTGTTTGCAGTTCACGGATTAGATTTCGATAAGGAGAAATTTGGTAGCATGTATGTGCGTTCTTCGAGTGTTGTGTACGTATTTAGTACATACGTGTTGCACTTGAAGAATTGCAGGGATATGCTGCCAAATTTTTTCACCGTCGAAATCTAATATGATAGAGCAGTAAAATACGACATGTAGTCGTGCATTCTTGAATGGGATAAGACCTTTACCAGAGGCATAAGGTGGCATGTTATAATTGAAGTGTTTGTAACCATTGTGATTCTATTTTTTTTTTCGCAAGCGATATGGATAGACAGTGGATACAGAATCCTAACAGATGTGCAGACGAATATTTGGATGGAATAAATCAGTTTATTGATTTCGCAATGGCAAACAACCAGGGTTCACCTCTAATCCAGTGTCCATGTAGGAACTGTAACAATTCAATGGTTGAGTATTATGAAAATATTCAATACCATTTAGTACGACATGGTATGATGGAGACGTATACCACTTGGAATCATCATGGGGAACGATTAGTACATCCTTCATCTTCACATGTGACCCTATTAGTTGAGGCAGTTGAATTTTATGTTGATCTAAACAAACAAATTATGGATCTCCTAGATGCTGCTTTTCCAGATGCCTCGACCAATTTTGATCAGGAATGATGCGACGACATCCCTCGAAGCATGGATAGTGGAGCCTCAAAAAATTATGAAAATCTATTAAAAAGTGCTAGACAAGAATTATGCTCCGATTGTGAGGATTTTTCGGTACTGACAGCTATTATGGAGCTAATGCATGAAAAAATAAAATTTCGTATGTCCAATTAGTGCTTTCATTATTTTTTGGGCCTTTTCAAGAGGATGCTTTGATAAGAGCATATTTATGCGACTTAGTTAGCTTGTTCTTGTGCATTTATGTTGTTATTTCTTAGTTGATTTAGTATTTCAAGCCATTTTCGTGTGGTTGTAGGTACAAAGGGTTAAAGAGGCAAAGAAGTGCATTTTGGTGCCTTTTGGAGCAGTTTTGGCATGGAATGGATATCACATGCATGGAGCAAAGTGGTTGGACGAAATTAAAGATCTAAAGAAGCTAGGAATGTGCCAAGGAAAGGAAGAAAATAAATTGAGCACCAAGGAAGACAAGGAAACCATTAAGAATGAAGAAAGACTAGTCAAACTTGCCTTCTCTTGTCGTTACCTTTCCTAATCCTAAATTACCAAAGATTTAGTCACACGAAGGGTTCCTGAATACTTTGGGACATTTCATTACATATTCTACAAGTCCTAAACCTTCCCTAAAAGCCCAAGCCATACCATCCTTCACCAATTCTCTTCCTTGCCATGCAAGGGAGCCATTCGTTTCCTATTTTCTGCCATAAATCACTCCATACCATGCATAATCACCCTTGTCCCCTTCATGCACCAGATTTCTTGCACTCATTTCATGCATCATTACACTCATTATCCACCTATGCCATGCACCACCCTTGTCTCCTTCATCATTTCTGATTTCATGCATCAAAATATTAAATCATTGCACTCAAGTGTTGCACATTTCTTGTCTCTTTCACCCATCAGATTTCATACAACTTTTACCTCCACTACATGCACTTATTGATGCACCATCCACCACATTTGGAATCCCATGCCGTGCATCATGAGTCTTGCTCCACTTTTGACTCATTTCTACACCATTCCACCTCCCTTTTCTTTCTCTACCATGTGCATAATCATTCATGTTCCCTAGCTGCAACACCACTCCATTTTACCCCCCATGCTTTGCATCATCACTTTACTTTCACCTTTGAATCATTTTAAACACCATTCAATACACTCATTGCTGCAACACCACTCCATTTTACCCCCTATGCTTTGCATCATTACTTCATTTTCACCCTTGAATCATTGCACACACCACCAATTCCCCTTCATTGCCAAGCACTTCCTCTATAAAAGGAAGTGTGTGTGGCAGCCATATAGGTTAGTTCTTGCTTGATAATTCATCCCCATTTCGATACAACCTTCATCCAAACACTTCCATTCATCTTCACATCCATTCCTCCATATAACCAAACCTTCAAACACTCACCAACACCTTGTGCCGTAGTAAAGGAAGGGAAGGAAAGTACTTGGACGTGCTTGCTGTCCAACTTGGATCGTTGGAGCGTTTAGGTGTTTTCTTTCTTTTGTTTTCAATGTCTAAATTTGTTTATCTTTGCTTTGTAAGTATTGATAGGAGTATATTTATGCGACTTAGTTAGCTTGTTCTTGCGCATTTACGTTGTGTTTTCTTGGTTATTTTAGTGTTTAAAGTCATTTTTGTGTGTTTTCAGATTCTAAGGACAAAGTATGCAAGAAGATGCATTTTGGAGGCCTTTGGAGCAGTTTCGGGTTTGGAATGGATAGCAAATGCATGGAGCAAGGTGGATGGACGAAATTGAAGACTAAAGAGGCTAAGAATGTGAAGAATTATTGTACAAAGGATAAAGAACTCAACCACAAAAGGGTGTCACTCCACAATGCACCTTCCTTGCCGTGCAATGACCATTGTATTCCCTTTGGATTCCCATGCCATGCTTAATCACCCTTGTCCCCTACATTATTTCTGATTTCATGCCTCAATACATTTAATTATTACACTCAATTGCTGCATACCTCTTGTTCCCTTCACCCATCAGATTTCATACAACTTTCACAACCATTACATGCACCAATTGATGCTCCATCAGCCACCTTTGGAATCCCATGCTGTGTGCAACACATGTGGCTGCACCTTTGACTCATTTCTGAAACATTTCACCTCCCTTTTCATTTCTATTCAATGTGCACAATCATTCATGCTCCCTAGCTGCAACACCACTCCATTTTACCCTCCATACTTTGCATCATTACTTCATTTTCATCCTTGGACCATTGCACACCACAAATTCACCCTCCTTGCTGTGCACTTCCTCCATTGCCTAACCTGATTCTCTAGAGGTTTTGGGGCCTATATATACATGTTTACACCCCTTGGCCAAGGAAACCACCTCCCATATTCATCAGTCATCACAGAAAATTCGTCCATACACACCCTAGGCAGCAATACACCCCAAAAACACCATTCTAGTGCCCAGAAAACATAACAGCCACTCCACCTTCTTCCACCCTCCTTGCCGAGTTCTCCACCACCATCCAACCATCAAACACTCCTCCACACTCACCCTAAACCTTTCCATACCATTCCCCATCCATTCTACACCATAAAACTACCCAAAACCTGTCCACAAACCAATCTGCCTCAAGCAAGGGAAAGGAGAAATCTTGGATGCACTTGCTGCCAAGTTGGAGCATTCTAGGTGTTTTCTTTCTTTGGATTTTAATGTCTAATTCATGTAATCTTTGTTTTGCTTTAAGTATGATTGGCTAATTTTGTTTTGGCTAAGGGTGTATTCAAAACCATGATTATATATGTGAAATAAGTTGATTACTTCCAGTTATCGTTGCATAAGTCGTGAATACAATTTGCTTAACCGTTGGATTTAGAACTTATTCTTGCATGTTGATTGAGAGTGCACGCTTAATTTGCATGCTTGAATTTGGTGCTAGGATATAAATTTGTTTCACCTAATCGTTATGAATTTATATTCGCAAGTAGTGAAGGTCGCTAGTCACGATCGTGTTAAGTAGATTCTTGGCAAAAGTATCATGCTTTTCATAGTTACAAATGCCTTGTCGATGCTTATGATTTCCAAAGAACGTAATGATTCTTACTTGTGTCTTTATCATGCTGTTCATATAGAGAACTTGTTAGGAATAATTTGTTTGCGATGCATATTCATCCAATTCAATGATTCTAGGGAAATCTGAAGGTTAATTTAAGCGGACCTAATTAACTTGGAGTGTCAAGGTTCATAACTTATTGAATTGATAACTGGAAATTGATTTACGTTGCATATATTTCATGTGTGGAGAAGAAACCCTTAGCTATTCCATCATCCATTGATTCATCACAATTTTGTCTTACAATCTGTTTTCTTTACAATCTGCCAAATTAATTTAATTTCGTCCAAACACAATTCCCCCATATTTTGTTGAGTCTTAGTCATTCAAATATGTGTTATTTTGTGTTCTTAAGCATTTGGAGTCATAAACACTTTGGATTCTGTCCAAATCAAGTTCTAGTTTCTTTTTGAGTCAATTTGATTGTTTTAGGCAGTTTTGAGTGCTTTAAATCTGTTTTGAGTCATAGTAGTCTTGTTAGAGTCTTTAAGTTTAGTTTTTGTGTTTTTGAATCAATTTATATTAGATTAGCACCCCTAGTTAATCCCCGGTTAGAACGATCCCTACTTACATCATTACTACAATTGTCACAAATAGGGTTTAATTTGTGTGTTTAGTTATTTTACGCATCAAATTTTGGCGCCGTTGCCGGGGATTGACAATGTCGCTAATCCCTTGTCTTGAGTCTTGTTTAAATTGTTTAGTTTCTGTTTTGTTTTAATTTTGCACCGTGGGTGTGTTTTGTTTTTGTGCCGTGTATAGGCACCTTATTTCCTTACTTGTGCCGAGTCTATTAAGTTGGTTACTAACTTTGTTTGCTCTTGTGTGTAGGTACTAGTTTATGACCCGCAGCTCACAACCTGTTCGTGAGCATATCTTCGACTTTGACAGTGATTTTGAAAGGACTTTGAGAAGGAAAAAGATGTTGGAAATGTGCCCTAAAACCAATCATATGATGATACTTTACGGACATTTCACATGTTAAACTAATCTAGTTTAATATCAAGGGCATAGATTATTGTTTTAAGACGTCTCATATAAATGTTATATGCTTAAACAATAAGTCCAAGGAATATGTGAGTGGGAGAATACGATCTAAAGAAGTTAGATTCATGAGACAATTCTTTCGTAGACACATCCTAAATGTTCCTGATCATAGGATTGCCAATTGGGCATTGACAGTCCGTTAAGATCAGTACGTACTGTGTCTTCTCTCAGGGAGAGTGACTAGTCTCGAGTCATTGATGTGTGTGACATCAAGACAAGTACGTAGGTGCTCAATAGAGAATGAGTTCACTGAACACGATCAACGAAGAGTTCTCATATTCATGTCACATGAGAACTCATGGTTGGGATAATGCAAAGTAGTCCTTTGACCTGAGGCATCACAACTGTCTTGTGGTTAAGTCCTTGATCTTTGATTATGTCAAAAGTCACTCCAAAAGGAGGGTGTCCACGACATCGTTGGGGTTAAGTCACTTAGTCATGGAGGCAAGTGAATGCGCAACAAGAGATCTCTAACCTTCAAACCGTTTGAGGGAGAATACTCTATGATATGATTAAGAATCTTTGGCCAAAGTATGAATGAGATTTAGGAAAGCGTTCCAAATCACATTCAAGGTAATCATATAAGCACATGAATCACATTGGATAGTAGACATGAATAAATAAACTATCAAACCAAACAATGTGGTCAAGAGTATTGTATTAGAGAAAGACCGTATTGCATTTGTAATCCTAAACTGAATAGGTTCTCCACCTCTTCTGATTAGCTTGGGTAACCATGATATGCTGCTAGGTGTCACTCATGGTTTGTGGAAGCCCTAAACATGTGTAATCACTAAAGGGAGAATTGAAAGTAAGTTTCAATTCACAATCGATGTGAAATGGTTTTAATCGCCCACTGCCTCGCTAAAAGGAACCTAATGGATTGTACACCGTGTAAGGTGAAGATTGAAGAAACAATGGAGATGAGTAAGAATGATTAAATGGTTTAATTATTTATTAATGGCAAGGATTAATTAATATGTTAATTAATCAAACGAATAAGTTCGTTAAAGACCTCGGGATAGTTTTTGGACCTTAAGGCCCAATGGGCTTCGAACGTCAAGCCCATTGACTTAAGTTGTATGACAACTTAATGACTAAATATTCACAAAGGCCCAAACAACCCAAATACACCCTAAGGCCGGCCATATTATTAAGGGTAGTGAACTTGGACTTATTTACAAGTTTGCCACTCAAATGAATAAAGCTATAAATACGACTTTATAGCCAAAATTCATTTAGGGTTTTGTTTTGGAGAAAATTAGAGAGAACATGTCTCTCCATTTCTCTCTAAAGAGGCCGGCCCCTTGGAGGGTGCATCTAGCAATCCCACTACTCCAAGGTCACTCATTTCTTCTCCAATCTAACCTTGGTGAAGAGACTTAGAGGTTCTCAATTTTGGGAACTTGGAGAAACCTTTTCATCCATCCAAATCCATAGATTTAAGATGCAAGGAATGAAGGCCCTCTCTTTGGGTGATTAGCCTTTGCTTATGCAAAGAGGAATCTACAAAGGTATAAATCTCAACTCACTTTGTTTTGAGTTGATTAATGGTTCACCAATCTACTAGGCTTTGAATTTCATGGGTAATGTTTTGTTTTTGAATGCATGCAAGCATGATTCCGCCTTTTAATTGTTAAATGCATGCTATAGATGTTATTCAAATGAACATGTTTTCACAAAATAATCCTTCAAAAGAGGTTGCGAAAGTCTAATCCTCCTAGTCCCGAACCTGAATTAGAAGAGCAAGAAGTTGAAGTTGAAGAGGAGGCCACGACAAGGTGTGAAGAGGAAGTACCAACCATGGCAGTAAACAATCGAACCAACAAAGAGCTTTCTGCCTCGGGTTTGGCCAATGCAGCCCCTCTTTGCATCCAATACCCTAGGGCAGACCCTGAGAAGACTGATGAATTTGAGTTGAAGTCAAGTTTGCTACATCATATACCCAAGTTCCATGGGTTATCAATGGAGGACCCCAATAAGCACTTAAAGGAGTTCGAAGTAGTATGCTCAAGTATGACACCGGTGAACGTGGATAGCAACATATTGAAGATGAAAGCTTTTCCTTTTTCTTTGTTGGAGAAGGCCAAGGATTTGTTGTATGAGTTGGCTCCCGGAACTGTCACATCATGGGAGAGTATGAAGCGAGCCTTCTTAGAGAAGTTCTTTCCGACATCACGAGTCATTCTTCTTCGCAAGAAGATTAGTGGAATTCAGTAAAGCCAAGGTGAATCTTTCCCAACTTATTATGAACATTTTAAAGCTCTTGTTGCTTCTTGTCCACAGCACCAAATGAAGGAGGAGCTACTTCTTCAATATTTTTACGAAGGTCTTTTGCCACTTGAACGACAAATGTTGGATGCATCCGCGGGAGGAGCTCTAGTGGACAAGACACCTAGGGATGCCAAAACTCTCATTGCTAATCGAGCACTCAATGCACAACAATATGAAGGTGTTGGGCAAAGAGACACCTCACGGCCACATCATGTAAATGAGGTAAGTTCTATTTCTGAGTTACAATCCCATATGGCTAACCTTACGTCTATGCTATCGTAGTTTGTTGAAGGCCCCAAAGCGCAAGGAACTACAATCTGTAGTGTATGCTCCATTCAAGGACACCAATCTGATCAATGCCCTCAATTAATTAAGATTGGAGGGTGGGAATCTGCAAATGTTGTGGGTTATGGGAATCAAAACCAACCAAGGGGTGATCCCTTCTCCAATACATACAATCCGGGATGGCGTGACCACCCCAATTTCAAATGGAGAGATGCACCACAATATGGCCAACAAAGTGGATTCCGACAACCCCCGGGTTTCTTTCCGAGGCCAATGGCACCACAACCACCTCCTCAAGCACAATCATCCCAACCCAACACAGGTACGTCTATGAATGACGATAAAACATATCAGTTACTAGCCACACTGGCGCAGGGAATGCAGAACCAAGCAAAGGAGGTTAATGAGCTAAAAAAGCAAATGGGCCAAATGGCCGAGTTTTTGGGGCAATTTCGTGAAAATGGTAAGTTACCAAGCACTACGGTGGTCAATCCCAATGGTGGTTTCGAATCTGCAAAAGCTATCACACTAAGAAGTGGAAAAGAAGTGAGAAACAAGGAAGATGAGAAGATACAAATTGAAGAAGAGGAGCAAACTTACCCCACGGCAAGGGTAGCATCACCCATGCCGCAGCCATCTAAGATCTCCCATCCGTCCACCCCAGGTAAGATTGTCCCAAATGTTGTGATTTCGAACACTAATCCGCCAAATATTGACCATGGGAACATTGACCATGGAGTTTGATGGGGACATTATTCGTTTTAATCTTTCTGAAACCATTAAATATCCAATTGAGGACCATTCTTGTTTTGCTATTGACATTGTTGATTCTTTGGCACAGGTACATTTGGATCGAATGAACGACGATGCACTTGAAATAGCCTTAGTGCACGGCATAGGAGCAAGAAATGAGGGTGGGGGAATCCTTGCAACCCACGGCATGGAATCTGATCATATTGTCGTGCCCCTTTGTGGTGAAGTATTTGAAATGGTCGCGGCCCTCGCGTCGTTACCCTCACAATCTGGTAAGTCTCCACTCTCAATTTTAGATTCGGTTTTGGCTAACAAGTTACTTCCATCAATTGTGCAGCCACCTACACTGGAGTTGAAGCCATTACCTTGTCACTTGAAGTATGTTTTCTTGGGAGAAGATCAGACATTACCCGTCATCATATCTAGCTCACTCACGGCCCAAGAAGAAGACAAGTTGATAAGGGTGTTAAAGGAGCACAAATCTGCCATTGGATGGACCTTGGCGGATATCAAAGGCATTAGTCCCACCACGTGCATGCATCGCATCCTTTTGGAGGAGGGAGCTAAGCCATCTCGGGAGGCTTAACGTCACCTTAATCCACCCATGTTGGAAGTAGTAAAGAATGAGGTTATAAAATTGCTTGATTGTGGTGTTATATACCCTATTTCTGATAGTCTTTGGGTGTCTCCCGTGCAGGTTGTTCCAAAGAAGTCCGGAGTCACGGTGGTGAAGAATGAAGAACAAGAGCTTGTACCCACTCGTGTGGTGACCGGATGGCGTGTTTGTATTGATTACAGGAAGTTAATACCATGACAAGGAAGGATCACTTTCCGTTGCCATTCCTGGACCAAATGTTAGAAAGGTTAGCCGGTTATCAATTTTATTGCTTTCTTGATGGATATTCTGGATATAACCAAATTGTGATAGCTCCGGAGGACCAAGAAAAGACAACGTTCACGTGCCCCTTTGGCACCTTTGCATACAGGCGCATGCCATTTGGTTTGTGCAATGCCCCTGCGACATTTCAACGATGAATGGTGAGTATCTTTTCTGATTATGTGGAGAAAATTATTGAGATATTCAAGGATGATTTTAGCGTGTTTGGTAATTCATTCGATCATTGCTTGAGTAATCTGACCTTAATTTTGAAACGTTGTGTTGAAACGAATCTTGTGCTTAATTGGGAAAAATGTCACTTCATGGTTAAGCAAGGTATTGTTCTAGGACATATTATTTTTGAAGAAGGCATTGAAGTGGATAAATCTAAGGTAGACCTTGTTCGTCACTTACCCTCTCCAACTTTGGTTAGAGAGGTTCGTTCGTTTCTTGGTCACGCAGGTTTTTATAGGCGTTTCATAAAGGATTTCTCCAAGATTGCACAACCACTATGCCGATTGCTTCAAAAAGAGGTGGTTTTCGAGTTTGATGATACATGCTCCACGGCATTCAAGCAATTAAAAGAAGCTTTTACTTCGGCTCCCATTCTCACACCTCCAGATTGGAGCCTTCCATTCGAGTTGATGTGCGATGCTTCGGACTATGCGATTGGTGCTGTTTTGGGGCAGCGAAAGAACAAACAACCTCATGTTATTTATTATGCCTCTAGGACACTAAATGATGCTCAATTAAATTACTCCACCACTGAAAAAGAATTACTTGCTGTGGTATTTGCATTAGATAAGTTCCGATCATACTTACTTGGTACTAAAGTTATTATTTTTACTGATCATGCAGCTCTCAAGTATTTGCTCACGAAAAAGGAGGCCAAGCCTAGACTAATTCGATGGATGTTGCTTCTACAAGAGTTTGACATTGAGATTCGGGATAAGAAGGGCGTGGAGAATGTGGTGGCTGACCACCTAAGTCGAATGGTGCATGAGGAAGCATCGCCAATTTCTGAAACCTTCCCCGATGAGCAATTAATGTCTATTCAGGTAAGTGAGCCTTGGTATGCAGATTTGGTGAACTTCCTGGTGTCTAAACATATCCCTAGCACACTTAATAGGAATCAACGTGATAAGCTTAAAAAGGATGCTAGGTTTTATGTTTGGGATGATCTATACCTTTGGAAATTTTGTCCCGATCAGATTGTACGCCGTTGTGTGAATGAATCTGAGTTTCAATCTATTTTAACATTCTGTCATTCATATGCATGTGGGGGACATTTTGGCACCCAACGCACTGCCCTTAAAGTCTTAGGATGTGGGTTTTATTGGCCAACCATTTTTAGGGATGCTAGGACATTTTGCCTTACATGTGATCGTTGTCAACAAATGGGTAATATAAGTGCTAAGGATCAAATGCCACAAAACCCTATACTTTCTGTTGAAATATTTGATGTGTGGGGAATTGATTTTATGGGTCCTTTTCCATCATCACATGGTTTTCTCTATATCTTGTTGGCGGTGGATTATGTTTCCAAATAGGTGGAAGCAAAAGCCACCTGGACTAACGATTCTAAAGTGGTTGCAGAATTTATGAAGTCTAACATTTTTGCTAGGTTTGGAATGCCTCGAGTTCTTATAAGTGATGGAGGTTCACATTTTTGTAATCGCACAATCGAGGCACTGCTTAAGAAGTACAACGTTACACATAGGGTTTCGATACCCTATCATCCTCAAACAAGCGGGCAAGTCGAGGTGTCGAATCGGGAGATAAAACAAATTATGAAGAAGACAATTGGGCCAACAAGAAAAGATTGGAGCTTGAGGTTAGAAGATGCATTGTGGGCTTATAGGACCACCTACAAAACACCCATAGGAATTTCCCCTTTTCGGCTTGTGTATGGAAAACCATGTCACTTACCTGTGGAGTTGGAGCACAAGGCCCATTGGGCCGTGAGGAAGTTCAACATGGATGTAGATGAGGCGGGAATTCATCGTAAGCTTCAATTGAATGAACTTGAGGAAATACGGAATGAAGCTTACGAGAATGCTCGACTTTACAAGGAAAAGACGAAGGCCTTTCATGACAAGATGATTCGCACCAAGTCATTCTCTGTTGGACAAAAAGTGTTGTTGTTTAATTCTCGTCTTCGTCTATTTCCGGGTAAGCTACGTTCACGTTGGATTGGACCCTTTGTTATTACTAATATTTTTCCTCATGGTGCAATCCAAGTTCGTAGTTTCAAAACAGGTCAAGAGTTCAAGGTGAATGGGCATCGCGTGAAGCCTTACTACGAGAGCTTTGTAGAACATGATGTGGAGGAGACAACCCACTATGCCGTGGGTTCCCATGAAGGTTGATCAATGTGGCATCGTCCGGCTGGAAGACGTTAAAGCAGACGCTTCTTGGGAGGCAACCCATTTATTCTGCCATGATTGTCAATATTATTGCTTGTTTAATTATTTTTGGGTATGGTTTTCTATTTTGAAACATTAACAAATATGCAAAGGATTTTAACATTAAACTTCATGGAAATGAACAGGAAACTGGGAAATAAAGAAACACATCATAATACAAGAGGGAGCTTTCACAAAGGCTGCTTAGGAGAAGTCTCAGTAGTCGGCGGAGTCTCAGCAGTCGGTGGGGCCACAGAAGGAGGAGGTATTGGAGGTTGATCATTTGGAGCTTCACTACGCGGTACAGCCCCAGAAGACGAAGGCAAATGCTATTGGAACAAACCCACAAACCTCCGATGATCAAGTAAAATCTAACCATCAGATTCCTGCATCTGGTCAATTTTCCTCTTCATGTTTGTGGCATAGTTGTGTGCGAGCTTGTGCAACTGTTTATTCTCATGCTTGAGTCCTCTAATCTCCTGTTTGAGACTCATTACTTCAGCCGCCAACGATTCAACTTGACAGGTTCGAGCAAATAGGCGTTGGGCCATGTTGGACACAGAACCCACACACTGCACACTAAGAGCCAGAGACTCCTTAACAGCCAACTTATCAGACCGTCTGGAAAGCAGTCTGTTATCTTTAGGAGTGACAAGGTTCCGGGCCACCACCGCAGCGGTCATGTCATTCTTCATCACCGAATCCCCAAAGTTAAAAGGACCAGTAGGGGATATGAATGATGGGCGCCATATGTTGTCTGGAGAAGGCGAGGCTGCCTCTTCACCAAGGTTTAAGTCAAAACGACGGTCGGAAGGGCCAGACATATTTCAGAGGTTTTGGAGAAAGAAGAGATGGGCTAAATCCAGAGGTTAGAAGTTCAAAGGGGAGTTTTACAAGCGGAATTTCAATGCACTTTGAAATGAACTACGCACCTCTATAAAAAAACAACACTCGATGAGGCCGATTCCAGTTATCAAGGAGGTACTCGCTTTCTCAAAAGTTGGGCTTGAAACTATGGGCCAATCTTTCTTTTCTAGATTTGTCCGCACTTGTCACATGCAATCTCTGCCCTCAACGAAGCTCAGAACTCGAAACGCAAATTTTGGATATTAAAGAGGCATCTGCTTTATCAAGACGTGTCAGCATCTGTTAATTGCACATCTGCGTTGCGTAAATCACGCGTAATCTGTCGAAGATTTCTGGAGAAGCGGAATGCACGTGAAGTCTACTGTTAAATTATCCCAGGCTTGCTGACACGAGTAATGGAACAATGCCTTCCCAGCCATTAAGAAAATTCTATAAATGTTGAACTTCATAGTGAGGCAGCCTCACCCAACTTTCAGCCTCACTTAACCTTTCATCCTCTCTGAAATGGCTTTCCAACAAACCCTCTCGAGTCACTCTGTATTCCTCATTCCTTGGGATACTCCTGCGAACAACCCATCTAGAGCAAAAGTATTTCATATCATGAACGTAAAAAGCAAGAGTATCTCATATCATGCATTCTCCGTGTCCTTTTCCTTGTCTTTGTTCTAACCTGTAAGACTAGGAGAAGGAAAGCAATCAGCCAGCACTTGGCATCAATCTTCCAATCTGGAACCGACTGCTTGGAACCCCTTCCTGATTGCTTACCTAGCCTTGCTCTCGAGTACTCATCTTCATCATCTTGTGCTTCCTCTTCGTCTACCACATCTGCCTGGGGAACAGATAAGGGAAGTGAAAATGATACCTCGAAGCATGTGGAGACAATTTACCAATTCATCCTCAGCTAGGGACAAGGAGAAAGAAAGCAAGAGGTGGGCACTTGGAAAGATTGAAGAAAGAAACAGACCAACACCTTTACCTCGTGCCTGCCCGCCGTGCAGAAGAAACAAGCAGAGAAGAATGCAGATTGCACAATCAAATCATCCCAGCAGAAGGAGTCTGATTTGAAACCAAGGAACTCTCATATTTCTCGCTCAGAAATACAAACCAGTTCGAGATCAAAGCTGTGGAAAGATAACAAGATCATCTATCTCCAAAACCAGATTTGCGTTCTTAAACTCTACTCTGTCTATTTTTTTGTTTACTTTGCTATACTTGTCATGTTTATTGGTTGTTTGTTTATTTGCTTGTTTTTGTGTGAGTTTATGCTTGAAACATTGAGGACAATGTTTGATTTAAGTTTGGGGGGGTAACCATTGTTTTGCATGAAATTCGTAGGAGTTTATCACCCATTACTTCTAATGTTGTTCCTTGCTCTTTTAAGTGTTTTTAAGGTATTTTGGAGTATTTTAGTGTGTTTTGACATAAAAATCCGAAAATCTCATAAAAATTTGAAAAATTGTTTTGAAAAAAAAACCAAAAAGAGTTGTTTTTGTTTGTGTCTTAGGGTACCTTCCAACACAATGATGAGGATTTGGTTTTTAATTACATGACTGTTAAAGAGAGTTATAAACATGGATGAACATTTGATTTACTCTTTGGTGTATGCTTGGTTGTGGTTATAATTTATGAATTCACATGCAATCATAAAGGAAAAATTAGTTTTTGTAACATGCTTGAAGGAAGGAACTCAAACAAATGTTATTTGGAGAGTTGAGCCTAAACGTTATTTGGAGAGTTGATAATCTGTGCATTATTGTTTTCTAAAGTCGTTCCATGATCTCATTTTTCTTTGCTTGGTTACTACTCAGAAGGCGTTTCATCATTTAGTTCCAAATGCTAGAACTCATGCCCATTTCATTCAAAGCATGATATTGATTTGCATAACACATATTCAAGATGAAGTTGTGTAGTTACCACCACCAAAGCCAAATTGCCGTGTATCCTACTTCAGTATTTGTTTAAGTTAACCCCATTGAGCCTTGTTAGCCTACGTTCTTTGTGAACCCACGTTATCCTCACCTAGCCTAGATTAGGACCATCCATACCCTTGTTCTTAAAGCATAGTAGAGCATGATTCAAATTGAATTCCTTTTGAGTAATGTTTGGCAGAAAACAAGTGTGGGGGAAGTGCTTCTCATGTAAGTAGTGTGTCATAGGCACGGGTGGAAAGAAAAGAAAAGAAAATTTCGTGCTATGAAAAAAAAAAAAAAAAGTTGAATTTGACCCTAAAGAGTTGTTTAAATCTTTCCCTTATGTCTAAAAGTTGATTTCTGCAATCTAAGTGAATTCTAAGTTCAAGTTCATTACTTTATTTGCTATTGCTTTAAGAACGTTTGTTTTCCCTTGCTTTCATTTGTTAGCCAACACCCCTGATCACGCATATATTTCATGCATTTATACCATCCATTTCTATAGTCTTTGTGATATTTTTGTGTTAAAATTGTGGCATTTTATTTTACCTTGTGTTAATGTGCAGTTAAATTTCTTTTAGGATAAATAATAAAAGAAAGAAGGAGTGGAGACTAATGGGACGGAAAGGGAGACTGACAGCAAGCAGAAAAGAAAAATAAAAGAATAAGTGGGAAGAAAGGAATGGTGGAGGAATAAAGAAAAGAGAATGGCAGACAAGAAAAAGAAAAGAAGGAATAAAAAACTGAAAGAAGAATAAGAGGGAGGCCAGGAGGCGCGGCAAACAGGGGGGATGAGAGACCAGAAAAAACTGTGCGGAGGAAAGAGAATAACAGGGGGATAGGTGCAGCCAAGAATAGAAGAGGAAGGACAGAAGAGAAAGGGGGTGCGCAAACAGAGAGCCCAAAACCTGCAGCGGGAGAAAAAAAATAAGAGAAAGCTGCCTGGCAGCTGGGGAGTGAAACCGAGAAGAATAAAAAGGCTGCTTGTGCAGCGTGATCCAGAGGGAGAAGAGAGCAGGCCGTGGGTAGCTGGGGAGAAACAAAAGCTTGCTTTGCTGCCTTGTGCAACGAGAGATCAGAAAGCTGCAGCTTGGCAGCATGCGGGGTAAAGAAAAGGAAGCAGCAAAGCTTCCTTACATGAGCGCCAGCACAGAAGCAACACAGCTGCCTTCTCTCTCGGTTAAATCTTTTCAAACTGATATTTTACTATTGGTTTAATTTTTTAATAATGTGTAACTAAATTTATTTTGGCTAGAGGTTAATTCAAAGCCATGAATATATTTGTAATATGAATTGATTACCTTCAGTTGTGATTTCTGAGTTGTGATTTAATTTGCTTAACTGCTTGATTGATAGCTTATTTTTGTATGTCGATTAAGAATGCATACTTAATTTACATGCATGAATTTGACGCTAGAATATAAGGGAGTTTCACCTAATCGTTATGAACTTATATTCACAAGTAGTGAAGGTTGCTAGTCACAATCACGTTAAGTAAATTCTTGGCATAAGTTTCATGCAAATCATAGTAACGAGTGCCTCGTCAATGCTTATGTTTTTCATAGAACTTAATGATTCTTGCTTGTATCTCTATTATGCAATTCATGTAGGGAACTTGTAGGGAATGTTTTGGCTTGTCGTATGCAATCATCCAACCCAATAACTTGTGGAAAAACTGAGGGTTAATTAGTGCAATTCACGATTAATTTGGGGCATTGAGATTTACAATTTATTGAGAGAACAACTGAAAATCAATTTAGGTTGCATATGTGTCATGTGTGGAGAAGAACCCTCTAGCTAGTCCGTCACCTATCCTTTCACCTTAATTTCATGCTTTTGTCAATTCTGTAATTTATTTAAGTTTAATTTACTTCTCGTCAAAACCAAACCCCCCCCCCATTATTAAATTATATTATTTAGTTAGTTTTCATTGTTGTTAGTCTTTTAATTCAATTTCCGTCCATTTCAGTTCCTAGTGTCTAATTTGATTGTTTTCATTATTTTGAGTCATTCTAAGTGTGTTTCGAGTTATTAGAGTTTTTAGCCTAGTTTTGTGTCCTTGAGTCTTGTTTAATATTTTTAAATTAATTTAGAATAGATTAGCAATCCCTCCTAATCCCCGACCTAGAACGATACCCTACTTACATCTATACTACAATTGTCAAAAAGAGGGTTAATTTGTGTGTTAACTTATTTTACGCATCAAATTTTGGCGCCGTTGCCGGGGATTAGCAACTTTGCTAATCCCTTTGTTTTTGTTTTTGTTTATGTTTATATTGGTGTTTGTGTATTTTACTTTTGATATTTGATTTATTTTTCTTTCTTTGATTTTAGGTACAAATGGAGCAAGACATGGCACTTGCGACCATTCAAGCTCAATTGGCACAGCTCACTGCTCAATTGACTCATAATGCCGAACGGACCACAATGCCAAGTGTCCCTACACTTGATGTGCCCTATGGGCAAGGATATCAAAGTCCTCAATTTTCTGGAAATGAAGATGTTTGGGGATATCAAGGCCATAACCAATCAAGGGGCAACATGTTTTCCAACGCTTGCAATTCAGATTGGAGAGGTAATTCAGATTATATGTGGGATGAACCTCAACAATTTCAACAAGGTGGATATTGGCAGCAAGACGAGTTCTATTCAAGACCTATGCAGCCACCACAGCATCCCTCACAACAATTCCAATCAAATCAAAGTATGCCCGTGAATTATAATGAAATTCTTGAAGGACTAATTTCTTCGACGCAGGGTTCACAAAAAGAAGAACAATTGCCGCCATCGGAAGAGTTCTATCAGTGGCCATATGAACCGTCACAGCCACCACAACAATCAGCCCAATTCAATTCAGGTACGTCCTTGAATAATGATACACTTAATAAGTTACTCACCTCTTTGAATCAGGGAGTAGAAAATCAAAACCAGGAGATGCAAGACCGAGTCAAAAGAGTGGACGAATTGGATATGCAAGTTGGGCAGATTGTGGAATTCATGGCACAGATTCAAGATCAAAGTGAACTTTCCAACTCAAACATTGCAAATTCAAAGGCAGAAGTTGAAATCGATGAAGCCATCACTTTGGAAGGTGACATGAAGGATGAAGCTGTTCCAGAACCATCCAAACACAGCCCGAACATGGATGAATTGCTGCTGCAAGCAGAAGAGGAGGAGGACGACCTGGGCAGTTTAGAAGAATTCTTGCTGCAAGCTTTTCAAATCCCTATGTCATCCAACTCAGGTGAAGAAGTTCTAAATTCACTTCATTCTAACATTATTCCACCGAATGTCCTTTGTCCTTGCAGGTTTTTGATTCCAAATATCAAAGAGAGTGAAAAAGTCTTTGTGGAAGCTCTTCCAAAGGTGCAAAGTGATATCCCAATTCTTGGTGCACCAAAACAAGTTCCCGATGGTATTGAAACGTTCAAAGAACCTTGCACACCAAGAAAGTGGATTCAAGAGAATGAAGTGGTTGAAGCATATCAAGAATACATCCAAGAGGTTGTGCATGAGACAATCAAGCCCAAAGCAGTTGAGTTTGATGACACGGGACAAGCCACAACCATCATAGTAAACCTGGCCCAGTTCAAAGTCCCGGAAATGTTCAAAGATGTGGTGTTTGTCATTGAGTTTGTGTCGGAAAAAGAAAGTAAGCCATCTTCTCCAATTTCAATTTTAATTTATACTAACATGTTTCTGATTTTGATGATTCAGGCACCCACTCTTGAATTTAAACCATTGCCGAATCATTTCAAGTATCACCTCCCATTAAAAGATAAATTCCATGCTTTGGAGCCGAGGGGAGTTTAAAGGAAAGATTCGTCCGGCTAAAGACGTTAAATCAAGCGTTTCTTGGGAGGCAACCCAAGCATTCAACAAAGGGAGACTTTGGAATCGCTAACCAAATCAGATTTGCATTCTTACACCCTTATCTTTACTGCTTTCATTTTGTTTTGTTTAATTAGTTGTGTTATTTGGTTGATTTCTGTGAGTTTGTGTTATTTAGTTTAAGTGTGGGGGAAGGTTAAACAAAGTCTTTTTACATTGATTTACATATTTTACATTGATTTCAAAAAAAACAAAAAAAAACACACACACCTAAAAAAAAATATATATATATATATAAATAAACATAAAAGTAAAAATATTTTACAATGATGTGTAAACTAATAGCATTCATTGGTCAGGTGGTGCTTCAGTAGTCGACGGAGCTTCAGCAGTCGGCGGGGCCACGGAAGGAGGAGGTATCGGAGGTTGATCAGTTGGAGCTTCACTACGCGGTGCCGCCCCAGAAGACGAAGGCAGATGCGGTTGGAACAAACCCACAAACCTCCGGTGATCAAGTAAAATCTGACCATCATTTTCCTGTAGCTGGTCAATTTTCCTCTTCATGTTTGTGGCATAATTGTGTGCAAGCTTGTGCAATTGTTTATTTTCATGCTTGAGTCCTCTAATCTCCTCTTTGAGACTCTGTATTTCAGCCACCAATGATTCAACGTGACGGGTTCGAGCAAATAGGCGTTGGCCATGTTGGACACAGAACCCGCACACTGCACGCTAAGAGCCAGAGACTCCTTAACCGCCAATTCATCAGACTGTCTAGCGAGCAGTCTGTTATCTCTGGGGGTGACAAGGTTCCGGCCCACCACCGCAGCGGTCATGTCATTTTTCATCACCGAATCCCCAACGATGAGAGGACCAATAGGGGATATGAGGGACGGGCGCCATATGTTGTCTGGAGAAGGAGGGGCTGCTCCTTCATCAAGGTTCAAGTCAAAACGACGGTCGGAAGGGCCAGACATTTTTCAGAGGTGGTGAAGAAAGAAGAGAGTCGAACTGATCAAGATTAAAAAAAAAATGCAAGAAGGGAGTGTTTACAGGAGGGAGCTCAAGTGTGTTGTGGAACAAAATTAACGCCTCTATAAAAAGAAGAAATCAAAGAGGCGTTCCTCAGAAATCGAAGAAGCGTCATCTCGCAAATCGAAGAGTCGGGGCTCCTTTCTCAAAAGATGGATTCTTTTCTCAAAAGAGGCGTTGCATTTCTCAAAAGCTGGGTTTGCTCAGAAACCACTAGCCGAACCCCGGATTTCAAAAGATCAATTTGTCCAGACGTGTCGTCACTCGTCACATGCAACTTGCAGCTTTGCGGAAATTACGGGCAGCTTTGTCAGAAAGCGCGTAATTTGTACTATTCATCCATCCACCGGCTGCCGATAATGAGTGAAAGAATAGTTTCGGTTGTGAAGAAAAGTCCTATAAGTATCTACCTTCGCCTTCCACAGCAAAGGCACACCCTCTCAGCACTTCTTCATCTCCGAGAATGTATTTCCAACACACCTTTTCGAGTAATTCAGTGTTCCTTATTCCTTGGGGTACCTCTGCAAACAACCCATCCAAAGCAAAAGTATTTCATATCATGAATGTTGAAAGCAAGAGTATCTCATATCATGCTTTCTCCCTGTCCTTTCTCCAGCCAGCTCTTGCTCTCGAGTACTCATCATCTTATGCCTTCGCTTTGTTTCTCACTTATAAGGGAAGTGAAGATGCTACCTCGAAGCATGTGGAGACAACGTGCTGATTCATCCTCAACTAAGGACAAGGAGAAAGAGAGCAAGAGGTGGGCACTTGGAAAGATTGAAGAAAGAAACAGACCAACACCTTTACCTCGTGCCTGCCCGTCGTGCAGAAGAAACAAGCAGAGAAGAATGCAGCTTGCACAATCATCCCAGCGGAAGGAGTCTGAGATGAAGAACTAAAGAAGCTGCCACATCTGCTTGGAGAACAAATAAGGAATTGCAACATTGCTAAAGAGCAAAGCCTCGCCGTACAATATCATCAAATCATCACTTGTAAGTAAAAAGCTAAGTGTCACCCCGTTCAAGAGGAAAGCTGTGGAACGTTAACAAGCACGACCAATGATCACTTATTAGTTCTATTCATTGTCTTTTATCGTGATTTTCAATTTTACATTTTCTTGCGTTACTTAACTGAATTATTTCTTTTCTTTGCAGGAACTTTTGGTTCTTTCCACCCTTGAAGTTGATTGCAGAATTTTAGCTTGGGGGGTCATCGCTTGGTTTTACTGCAAACTAGGGAAGTTTTCAGTCCAATTGCTTTATTTTGTTTCTTATTATTTATTTATTTTATTTTTATTTGCATTATAGTGTTTTCTGACATTGGGGACAATGTCCAGTTTAAGTTTGGGGGTAAAGAGTATAAAAATGACCAAATTGAAATTTTTTTTTTTGTACCTTCAACTACGAACGAGTTTCATTTGTTTCCATGTTGTTGCTTTTTGTTTTCTTAATTAGTTTTGTTTTCTTTTAAAAAAAAAATCGGAAAATTTAAAAATCCAAAAATATTGTCTTGTTTCCCTTATTGTTATGAATTAGATTTTTGTTAGTTTCCCGACCCAATGATATAATTGGATCAAATTTGAACCATGATCATCAAGAACTTAGTTAACATGTGTTTTGTGAAATTCCTAATTCTCTTGTTAGTTTTGTACATGTTTGACCATCTTTGAAAAACCAAATGCACATAGCCTTGTTAATGTGAAACTAAAGTATGACTTAAAGCTTCATATGTGAATTTAGTGACCATATACATCCTATGTGAGTTTTTGAGCCGATTGAAAGTGTGTGCATTTTTCATACACTCCTATTCGTTCATGTGTGATGAACTTATGTGAGATACATCTCTAGAACTTGCGTAACGATCTTTCGAAATGTTTGTCATTGATTGCATGAACTTGGAAATGATAGAGGCATTAGGTTTACCACTATGGCCCAAATAACCATGTTTCCCAAAGAAAAATGATATCATTAGATTGCCAATTTGAGCCGTATTTGTTGAGCCTTTTATTTCTTATCACCAGATATGTCTACCCTTATACCTGAAACATTTTTCCTTACCCTTTCCAAGGCGAGCTAGTGAGCAATGTGAGATTGTTTTATGAGAAATGTTTGTGAAGTACTTTGAAGGTGTTTGGCAAAAGAATAAGTGTGGGGGTATTTCATGTTTGGATTAAAAAAAAAAAAAAAAAAAAGAGAAAAGAAAAAGAAAAAAGAAAGATTGTATACAAAGAAAATAAAAAGTTTTTAAAGTTTCAGTTTAAGGGTGTGGTTTGAGGTGCTTGAAGAATTGCTAGAGAGCTTGAGTTCTTATAAATCTAAAGAAAAGAATTGCTTGCAATGTAGCTTGGAACTTGTGTTTTCCTATTCTATCGTTTCAATAACCCTATCCCTAAACCTCATTACATCCAATAAAAGTCCTCTTGATTTAAGTTTTGCAATTATGACTGTGGAGAAGTGATCTTTATGCAAGCTTATGGTAGAAATTTCACATTTGATTTTTTGAGCGAAACACATTATTACTTTTTCATGTTTTCTTTGTTTTGCTCGAGGACTAGCAAAAATGTAAGTTTGGGGGTATTTGATCACGCATATATTTCATGCATTTATACCATCCATTTCTATAGTCTTTGTGATATTTTTGTGTTAAAATTGTGGCATTTTATTTTACCTTGTGTTAATGTGCAGTTAAATTTCTTTTAGGATAAATAATAAAAGAAAGAAGGAGTGGAGACTAATGGGACGGAAAGGGAGACTGACAGCAAGCAGAAAAGAAAAATAAAAGAATAAGTAGGAAGAATGGAATGGTGGAGGAATAAAGAAAAGAGAATGGCAGACAAGAAAAAGAAAAGAAGGAATAAAAAAATGAAAGAAGAATAAGAGGGAGGCCAGGAGGCGCGGCAGACAGGGGGGATGAGAGACCAGAAAAAACTGTGCGGAGGAAAGAGAATAACAGGGGGATAGGTGCAGCCAAGAATAGAAGAGGAAGGACAGAAGAGAAAGGGGGTGCGCAAACAGAGAGCCCAAAACCTGCAGCGGGAGAAAAAAATAAGAGAAAGCTGCCTGGTAGCTGGGGAGTGAAACCGAGAAGAATAAAAAGGCTGCTTGTGCAGCGTGATCCAGAGGGAGAAGAGAGCGGGCCGTGGGTAGCTGGGGAGAAACAAAAGCTTGCTTTGCTGCCTTGTGCAGCGAGAGATCAGAAAGCTGCAGCTTGGCAGCGTGCGGGGTAAAGAAAAGGAAGCAGCAAAGCTGCCTTACATGAGCGCCAGCACAGAAGCAACACAGCTGCCTTCTCTCTCGGTTAAATCTTTTCAAACTGATATTTTACTATTGGTTTAATTTTTTAATAATGTGTAACTAAATTTATTTTGGCTAGAGGTTAATTCAAAGCCATGAATATATTTGTAATATGAATTGATTACCTTCAGTTGTGATTTCTGAGTTGTGATTCAATTTGCTTAACTGCTTGATTGATAGCTTATTTTTGTATGTCAATTAAGAATGCATACTTAATTTACATGCATGAATTTGACGCTAGAATATAAGGGAGTTTCACCTAATCGTTATGAACTTATATTCACAAGTAGTGAAGGTTGCTAGTCACAATCACGTTAAGTAAATTCTTGGCATAAGTTTCATGCAAATCATAGTAACGAGTGCCTCGTCAATGCTTATGTTTTTCATAGAACTTAATGATTCTTGCTTGTATCTCTATTATGCAATTCATGTAGGGAACTTGTAGGGAATGTTTTGGCTTGTCGTATGCAATCATCCAACCCAATAACTTGTGGAAAAACTGAGGGTTAATTAGTGCAATTCACGGTTAATTTGGGGCGTTGAGATTTACAATTTATTGAGAGAACAACTGAAAATCAATTTAGGTTGCATATGTGTCATGTGTGGAGAAGAACCCTCTAGCTAGTCCGTCACCTATCATTTCACCTTAATTTCATGCTTTTGTCAATTCTGTAATTTATTTAAGTTTAATTTACTTCTCGTCAAAACCAAACCCCCCCCCCCATTATTAAATTATATTATTTAGTTAGTTTTCATTGTTGTTAGTCTTTTAATTCAATTTCCGTCCATTTCAGTTCCTAGTGTCTAATTTGATTGTTTTCATTATTTTGAGTCATTCTAAGTGTGTTTCGAGTTATTAGAGTTTTTAGCCTAGTTTTGTGTCCTTGAGTCTTGTTTAATATTTTTAAATTAATTTAGAATAGATTAGCAATCCCTCTTAATCCCTGGCCTAGAACGATACCCTACTTACATCTATACTACAATTGTCAAAAAGAGGGTTAATTTGTGTGTTAACTTATTTTACGCATCAACCCCAAGCCCCGTTACAACCTTTGACTTCAATCTTGAGTGTTATGTGTTTCAATTTGTGGAGTTTGAATTTGGTATGAGCATATGGTGTCACTGGTTCTCGCATCTAAGTGTAGCATTCCATTCATGAGATCATATCTAAACATGCTCCAGAAATCGCTTTCTTTGTAATACATATATGTGAGCGTTCGTTTTCATGTTTACATCAATCTTCTCACATATAACTAGTATAGGGTGTGTAGTTAGAAAATCTGAGTGAAAATTGAGTGAATATCTTGTAAGGACTTGAGCAAATTCTCTAAGGCATGTTACTACATTCAAAACATTGTTTTAATTGCTTAAATGTGAACTAGTAAGTGGTGACTATGATTAAGTATGTGCTTAAGTGTGAAGACAACTAAAATCTGTGGGGATGACAATTTTTAACATGTCATGTGCATTGGAAATCCCTGAGGCAAACGTTGGAAGGTTTAGGTTGGGTTTTGTTCGTTTTGTTGGTTTTGTTTTGTTTAGTTATTTTGTTTTGCTCGAGGACTAGCAAAAGCTAAGTGTGGGGGAATTTGATAGGAGCATATTTATGCGACTTAGTTAGCTTGTTCTTGCACATTTACGTTGTGTTTTCTTGGTTATTTTAGTGTTTAAAGTCATTTTTGTGTGTTTTCAAATTCTAAGTACAAAGTATGCAAGAAGATGCATTTTGGAGGCCTTTGGAGCAGTTTCGGGTTTGGAATGGATAACAAATGCATGGAGCAAGGTGGATGGACGAAATTGAAGACTAAAGAGGCTAAGAATGTGAAGAATTATTGTACAAAGGATAAAGAACTCAGCCACAAAAGGGTGTCACTCCACAATGCACCTTCCTTGCCGTGCAATCACATGTGGCTGCACCTTTGACTCATTTCTGAAACATTTCACCTCCCTTTTCATTTCTATTCAATGTGCACAATCATTCATGCTCCCTAGCTGCAACACCACTCCATTTTACCCTCCATACTTTGCATCATTACTTCATTTTCATCCTTGGACCATTGCACACCACAAATTCACCCTCCTTGCTGTGCACTTCCACCATTGTCTAACCTGATTCTCTAGGGTTTTTGGGGCCTATATATACATGTTTACGCCCCTTGGCCAAGGAAACCACCTCCCATATTCATCATTCATCACAGAAAATTCGTCCATACACACCCTAGGCAACAATACACCCCAAAAACACCATTCTAGTGCCCAGAAAACATAACAGCCACTCCACCTTCTTCCACCCTCCTTGCCGAGTTCTCCACCACCCTCCAATCAT
This sequence comes from Malus domestica, assembly GCF_042453785.1. NCBI lineage: Eukaryota > Viridiplantae > Streptophyta > Magnoliopsida > Rosales > Rosaceae > Malus > Malus domestica. Next base: position 38,435,427 of record NC_091675.1, on the reverse strand, counting down.
CAAACACTCCTCCAAACTCACCATAAACCTTTCCATACCATTCCCCATCCATTCTACACCATAAAACTACCCAAAACCTGTCCACAAACCAATCTGCCGCAAGCAAGGGAAAGGAGAAATCTTGGATGCACTTGCTGCCAAGTTGGAGCATTCTAGGTGTTTTCTTTCTTTGGATTTTAATGTCTAATTCATGTAATATTTGTTTTGCTTTAAGTATGATTGGCTAATTTTGTTTTGGCTAAGGGTGTATTCAAAACCATGATTATATATGTGAAATAAGTTGATTACTTCCAGTTATCGTTGCATAAGTCGTGAATACAATTTGCTTAACCGTTGGATTTAGAACTTTTTCAATCTATGCATCTATGCACTTAGGCGAATTGAAAAATGATGGTGTGATTATACAATTGGCTGATCGATCTAATGCCTATCCAAAGGGAGTTTTGGAAGATGTTTTAGTGCAGGTCAATCACTTAATCTTTCCGGGGGATTTCTACGAGCTTGAAGTGGACGAGTCGGACCATTCCCTTACATTGCCCATCCTCCTTGGACAGCCATTCATGAAAACTGCCCGTACTAAGATTGATGTGTTTAATGGAACTTTGACGATGGAATTTGATGGGGAAGTTATCAATTTCAATCTTTCTGATTCTATTAAGTATCCTAGTGAGGATCACTCATGTTTTTCTATTGATGTATTTGCTTCTTTGGCGCAGGACCATTTTGAACAATTGAATGACGATGCACTTGAATTGGTCATTGCACGAGGAATGGATATTCAAAACAATGAATCAGTAACCATGCATCCCCACGGCATGGATGATTTTTCCCTTGCCGTGCCCCCTAATGAAGACGTGATTGAGATGGTGGTTGCCCTCGAATCATTGCCACTACAATCTGGTAAGTTTTTGGACCCAATTTCCATTTCAGTTTCGGCTAATAAGTTACTTCCCTCAGTTGTGCAGCCACCTACACTTGAACTTAAGCCATTGCCAAGCCATTTAAAGTACGTTTTCTTGGGCGATGATGATACATTGCCCGTCATCATCTCAAGCACACTCACGGCACAAAAGGAGGACAAGTTGGTAAGGGTGCTAAGGGAGTACAAAACAACAATTGGGTGGACATTGGCCGACATAAAAGGAATCAGTCCCACCATTTACATGCATCACATACTTTTGGAGGAAGGGTCTAAAACATCTCGAGAGGCTCAACGCCGATTCAACCCTCCGATGATGGAAGTTGTGAAGAAGGAAATAATCAAGCTTTTAGATTGTGGAGTGATCTATCCTATTTCCGATAGTCGTTGGGTTTCGCCCGTTTAATGTGTTCCAAAGAAATCCGGAGTAACTGTGGTGACAAATGCCGACAATGAGCTTGTGCCTACTCGAATCCAAATAGGTTAGAGGGTGTGCATCGATTATAGGAAGCTCAAAGCCACCACTAGGAATGACCACTTCCCTTTGCCATTCATTGATCAAATGCTTGAGAGGGAGGTTCATTATTTTCTTGGGCATGCAGGTTTCTATTGAAGATTTATCAAAGATTTCTCAAAGATTTCCCACCCTCTTTGCCGTCTCCTTAAAAAAGATGTGGCGTTTGACTTCAATAAGGAGTGCACGGCATCCTTCAAACAACTCAAGGAGTTGCTTACCAGGGCTCCCCTTATTGTTCCACCGGATTGGAGCTTTCCATTTGAGCTCATGTGTGACGCGTCCAATTATGCTTTAGGGGCTGTTTTAGGACAAAGGAAGGATAAGAGGCCGCATGTCATGTACTATGCTTCACGGACGTTGAATGATGCCCAATTAAATTATTCCACAACGGAAAAATAACTTCTTGCTGTTGTCTTCGCTTTAGATAAATTTCGATCATATTTAATTGGTACTAAAGTAATTGTTTTCACTGATCATGCAGCTTTAAAATATTTGCTCAGCAAGAAGGAGGCCAAGCCAAGGCTAATTCGATGGATATTGCTTCTTCAAGAGTTCGACATTGAGATTTGAGACAAAAAGGGAAGTGAAAACGTGGTGGCTGACCACTTAAGCCGTATGATGCATAATGAGGAGTCCCTACCCATTGCTGAAATGTTTCATGAAGAACAATTGATGTCCATTAAGGTAAGTGAACCTTGGTATGCTGATTTGGTCAACTTTTTGGTGTCTAAACGAATTCCAAGCACTCTCACTAGACACCAACGTGATAAGCTTAGAAATGATGCACGGTTTTATGTATGGGATGATCCATGTTTGTGGAAATATTGCCCGGATCAGATTATTCCTCACATGGCTTCCTTTATATCTTACTTGCTGTGGATTATGTGTTGAAATGGGTGGAAGCAAAAGCCACCCGAACTAATGATTCTCGAGTGGTTGCAGATTTCATTAGAACTAACCTATTTGCAAGGTTTGGAATACCAAGAGTAATCATAAGTGATGGAGGTTCTAACTTTTGCAATCGAACCATTCAGGCGCTATTGAGGAAGTACAATGTCAACCATAAGGTTTCAACACCTTATCATCCTCAAACCAATGGGCAAGCCGAGGTGTCTAATAGGGAGATCAAGAAGATTCTAGAGAAGACCGTTGGGCCAACAAGGAAGGATTTGAGCTTGCATTTGGAAGATGCATTGTGGGCATATCACACAGCATATAAAACACCCCTTGGCATGTCCCCATTTCGGCTCATCTATGGCAAACCATGCCATCTTCCCATAGAATTGGAGCACAAGGCGTATTGGGCTGTCAAAACATTCAACATGGACCTTGATGCCGTTGGAATTCATAGAAGGCTCCAATTAAATGAACCTGAAGAGATTAGGCATGAGGCTTATGAAAACGCCCGAATTTACAAGGAGAAGACGAAGGCTTTCCATGACAAAATGATTCGAGGCAAATCATTCTCCATTGGGCAGAAAATGTTACTCTTTAATTCCCGCCTTCGCTTGTTTCCTGGTAAGTTGCGTTCCAAATGGATTGGGCCTTTTGTGGTTACTAATGTTTTTTCTCATGGTGCAGTCCAAATACAAAGTTTGAAGACGCAACAAAAATTCAAGGTGAATGGGCATCGTTTGAAGCCCTATTATGGGGACTTTGAGGAGCATGTCGTGAAGAATGTACCCCTTCATGCTGTGGGCCCTGTTCAAGCTTAAATGGAGGTATCGTCCGGCTAGAAGATGTTAAAGCAAGCGCTTCTTGGGAGGCAACCCATGTATTCAAATAAGGAAGATTTTTGAATCCCTCCGCAATCAGTGTTGCGTTTCTAAAAGCCTTCCCTTTTCTGCATTTTTATTTTGACATGATTGTCATTTTTATTTGTTGCTTATTTAATTATTTTTGAGTGTGGGTTTATTTTTGAAACATTGACAGATGTGAAAGGTATTTTCACATTAAAATTCATGGAAAATGAACAGGAGATAGAAAAATACACGAGGGAGCCTTTACAAAGGTTGCTTAGGAGAAGTCTCAGTAGTCTGCAGAGCCCCAGAAGGAGGAGGCATCAGAGGTTGATCATTTGGAGCTTCATTACGCGGTACAGTCCCAGAAGACGAAAGCAAATGCTGCGGGAACAAACCCACAAAGCTCTAATGATCAAGTAAAATCTGACCATCAGATTCCTGCATCTGGTCAATTTTCCTCTTCATGTTTGTAGCATTGTTATGTGCGAGCTTGTGCAACTGTTTATTCTCATGCTTAAGCCCTCTAATCTTCTGTTTGAGACTCATCACTTAAGTCGCCAATGATTCAACTTGACGGGTTCGAGCAAATAGGCGTTGGGCCATATTAGACACAGAACCTGCACATTGCACACTGAGAGCCAGAGAATCCTTAACAGCCAATTCATCAGATCATTTGGAAAGTAGTCTGTTATCTTTGGGAGTGACAAGGTTCCCGCAGCGGTCATGTCATTCTTCATCACCGAATCCCCAACGGTAAGAGGACTGGTAGAAGATATGAATGATGGACGCCATATGTTGTCTAGAGAAGGCATGGCATCCTCTTCACCAAGGTTCAAGTCAAAACGACGGTCGGAGGGGCCAGACATTTTCAAAGGTGTTGAAGAAAGAAGAGGTCGGACAAGTCAAGATCTTAGAAGTGCATGAAAAAGAGTTTCTACAGGCATAAATTCAAGTGTGCTTTGAAACGAACTGCATGCCTCTATTTAAATCAGCACTCGACGGGATTTCAGAGTTCAAAGAGGCCAATTCAAAAATCGAAGAGGCGCTAGCTTTCTCAAAAGCTGGGCTTGCTCAGAAACCATGGGCCATCATCTTTTCCAGATTTGTCCGCACTTGTCACATGCAACCTCTGCAGTCGACGAAGCTCAGAACTCGAAGAGGCAAGCTCAGAACTCGAAGAGGCCAACTCAGAAATCGGAGAGGCTTCTGCTTTTCCAGACGTGTCAGCATCTATCACATGCACACTCAGCTTTGCGGAAATCACAGGCAGTTTATCGAAACGCCAATTCTACATATCGAAGAAGCATCTGTCTTTCTAGACGTGTCAGCATCTGTCACATGCATACTCAACCTTGTGGAAATCACAGGCAATCTGTCGAAGATTTCTGGTGAAGTAGAGAGCACGTGAAGTTTACTGTTCAATCATCCACTGGTTGCCGAAAAGAGTGAAAGAATAGTACCGGTTATTAATTCCTATAAATGTCAATCTTCACCCTCCATGCAAGGCAGTCATACATAACCATTCTTCATCTCCGAGAATGCCTTCCCAACGAAACCTCTCGAGTCACTCAGTGTTCATTATTCCTTGGGTACCTCTGTAAACAACTCATCCAAAGCAAAAGTATTTCATATCATGAAGGTTGAAAGCAAGAGTATCTCATATCATGCTTTCTCCCTGTCCTTCTCCTTGTCGTTGTTTTGGGACAAAGAGAAAAAGAGCAATCAACCAGCACTTGGTATCAATTTTTCGATCTGGAACTGACTGCCTGGAACTCCTTCCTGATTGCTTACCTACCCTTGCTCTCGAGTACTCATCTTCAACATTTTATGCTTCCTCTTCGTCTACCACATCTGCCTAGGGAACAGATAAGGGAAGTGAAAATGATACCTCGAAGCATGTGGAGACAATGTGCTAATTCATCCTCAGCTAGGGACAAGGAGAAAGAAAGCAAATGGTAGGCACTTGGACAGATTGAACAAAGAAACAGACCAACACCTTTACCTCGTGCCTGCCTTGCCGTGCAGCAGAAACAAGCAGAGAAGAATGCAAACTGCACAACCAAGGAACTCTAATATTCCTCGCTCAAAATTCCAAACCAGTTCAAGATCAACGCTGTGGAAAGTCAACAAGATCATCAATCTCCAAAACCAGATTTGCGTTCTTAAACTCTACTCTGTCTGGTTTTTACTTTGCTATACTTGTCATGTTTATTCGTTGTTTGTTTGTTTGCTTGTTTTTGTGTGAGTTTATGTTTGAAACCTTGAGGACAATGTTTGATTTAAGTGTGGGGAGGGTAATTACTGTTTTGCATGAAATTCGTAAGAGTTTATCACCCATTACTTCTAGTGTTGTCCCTTGCTGTTTTTAAGCTGTTTTGAAGTGTTTTAGTGTGTTTTGACATAAAAATCCGAAAATTTCATAAAAATTTGAAAAAATTGTTTTGAAAAACCCAAAAAGAATTGTTTTTGTGTGTTTATTTGTGTCTTAGGGTACCTTCCAACACAATGATGAGGATTTGGTTTTTAATTACATGACTATTAAAGAGAGTTATAAACATGGATGAAAATTTGATTTACTCTTTGGTGTATGCTTGGTTGTGGTTATAATTTATGAATTCACATGCAATCATAAAGGAAAAATCAGTTTTTGTAACATGCTTGAAGGAAGGAACTCAAATGAACGCTACAACCTTGTGAAACTTGAGCTTAAACGTTTATTTGGAGAGTTAATAATCCGTGCATCATTGTTTTCTAAAGTCATTGCATGATCTCATTATTCTTTGCTTGGTTACTACTTAGAAGGCGTTTCATATTTAGTTCCAAATGCTAGAACTCATGCCTATTTGATTCAAAGAATGCTATTGATTTGCATAACACATATTCAAGATGAAGTTGTGTAGTGACCACCAAAGCCAAATTGCCGTGCCCCTATTTCATTATGTGTTTAAGTTTAACCCCGTTGAGCCTTGTTAAGCCTATGTTCTTTGCTAACCCACACTATCCTTAACTAGCCTCGTTTTAGGACCATCCATACCCTTGTTCTTGAAGCATAGTAAAGCATGACCTAAAATGAACTCCTTTTTTATCAATGTATTGCAGAAAGCAAGTGCGGGGGAAGTGATTCTTGTGTGTGTGTGTGTGCCAAAGTCCTTCATAAGGCACGGGTAGAAAAAAAAAAAAAGAATTGAAAAGCATATGAAAAAGAGCTCTAAACTTTTGTTTGTTAAAAAAGGGTCCAAAACATTGAATTCGGCCCTAAGTGTTGCAAGAATCTTCCCTTTGTATTTAAAAGTTGATTCTGCATTCTAAAGTGAATTCCAAGTGTCTATTTCATTGCTTTGCTTGCTATCGCTTTAAGAACGTTTGTTATTCCTACCCTTTCTTTATTAGCCATTACCCTCAAGCCCTGTTACAACCCTTGACTTCAATCTTGAGTGTTGTGTGTTTCAATTTGTGGAGTTCGAAATTGATATGAGCATATGGTGTCACTGGTTCTCACATCTAAGTAGTAGCATTCCATTCATGAGATCATATCTAAACATGCTTAATAACTCCAGAAAATTGCTTTCTTTGTTATAACATATGTGAGTCCTAGTCTTTAGCGTTTACATTAATCTTCTCACATATACTAGTGTAGGGTGTGTAGTCAGAAACTGTGTGTGAAATTAGAGAGTATCTTGTAAGAAATTGAGCAAATTCTCTAAAGCATGTTACTACATTCAAAACATCGTTTTAATTGGTTAATTGTGAACTAATAAGTGGTGACTGTGATTAAGTATGTGCTCAAGTGTAAAGATGACCAAATTCTGTGGGAATGATGATTTTTTTTAACATGTCATGTTTCATTAAAAATCCCTGAGGCAAATATTGGAAGGTCTAGGTTATGTTTTGTTTGTTTTGTTTCGTTTTGTTTCTTTTGTTTTGCTCGAGGACTAGCAAAAGCTAAGTGTGGGGGAATTTGATAGGAGCATATTTATGCGACTTAGTTAGCTTGTTCTTGTGCATTTATGTTGTTATTTATTAGTTGATTAAGTATTTCAAGCCATTTTCGTGTGGTTGTACGTACAAAGGGTTAAAGAGGCAAAGAAGTGCATTTTGGTGCCTTTTGGAGCAGTTTTGGCATGGAATGGATATCACATGCATGGAGCAAAGTGGTTGGACGAAATTAAAGATCTAAAAAAGCTAGGAATGTGCCAAGGAAATGAACAAAATAAATTGAGGACCAAGGAAGACAAGGAAACCATTAAGAATGAGGAAAGACTAGTCAAACTTGCTTTATCTTGTCGGTACCTTTCCTAATCCTAAATTACCAAAGATTTAGTCACACGAAGGGTTCCTAAATACTTTGGGACATTTCATTACATATTCTACAAGTCCTAAACCTGCCTTAAAAGTCCAAGCCATACCATCATTCACCAATTCTCTTCCTTGCCGTGCAAGGGAGCCATTCCTTTCCTATTTTCTGCCATAAATCACTCCATACCATGCATAATCACCCTTGTCCCCTTCATGCACCAGCTTTCTTGCACTCATTTCATGCACCATTACACTCATTATCCACCTATGCCATACACCACCCGTGTCTCCTTCATCATTTCTGATTTCATGCATCAAAACATTGAATCATTGCACTCAAGTGCTGCACATTTCTTGTCCCCTTCACCCATCAAATTTCATACAACTTTTACCTCCACTACATGCACTCATTGATGCACCATCCACCATATTTGGAATCCCATGTCGTGCATCATGAGTCTTGCTCCACCTTTAACTCATTTCTGCACCATTCCACCTCCCTTTTCTTTCTCTACCATGTGCATAATCATTCAAGTTCCCTAGCTACAACACCACTCCATTTTACCCCCATGCTTTGCATCATCACTTCACTTTCACCTTTGAATCATTTCAAACACCACTCAATGCACTCATTGCTGCAACACCACTCCATTTTACCCCCCATGCTTTGCATCATTACTTCATTTTCACCCTTGAATCATTGCACACACCACCAATTCCCCTCCATTTCCATGCACTTCCTCTATAAAAGGAAGTGTGTGTGGCAGCCATATAGCTTAGTTTTTGCTTGAAACTTCATCCCCATTTCAATACAACCTTCATCCAAACACTTCCATTCATCTTCACATCCATTCCTCCATACAACCAAACCTTCAAACACTCACCAACACCTTGTGTCGTAGCAAAGGAAGGGAAGGAAAGTGCTTGGACGTGCTTGCTGTCCAACTTGGATCGTTGGAGCGTTTAGGTGTTTTCTTTCTTTTGTTTTCAATGTCTAAATTTGTTTATCTTTGCTTTGTAAGTATGAGGAACTAAACCCCCCTTAGTTAGGGGGGAATTCGAAACCATGTTCATGTTTGCAATATAATTTGATTACCTTCAGTTGTGATTTCATAAGTTGTGAATTCAATTTGTTTAACTGCTTGATTGATAACTTATTCGTGTATGTTTATTAAGAGTGCACACTTAGTTTGCATGCATGAATATGTTGCTAGAGTATAAGGGAGTTTCACCTAATAGTTACAAACTTATATTGACAAGTAGTGGAGGTCGCTTAAATGAATTCTTGGTAGGAGTTTCATGCTCATCATAGTAACAAATGCCTCGTCAATACTTATAGTTTTCATAATGCTTAATGATCTTGAATTGTATCTTTATTGTGCTATTCACGTAAAGGAATTTTGAAGAATGCTTGAATTGTTGTATGCGCTTTCCCATCCAATTCAATAACTTAAGAAGAACTTGAAGGTTAATTTAAGCGGACTTAATTAACATGGGGTGTTGAGTTTCATGATTTATCGAAAGAACAACTGAAAATTGGTTTATGTGCAAGTGTGTCATGTGTGGAGAAGAACCCTCTAGCTAGCCCATCATCCATAGTTTACCCAAATTCGTCCAAAATCTATTTTAGTTTACAATTTGTTTGTTTTGTTTTCAAATTCATCAAAATCAAATCCCCTTTTACTTTAAAGTGTTTTATTAGTCAAAATCTGTTTTGATTTGTGTTTTTAAGTGTTTTGAGTCAAGTTAGAACCTAATTTCATCCAAAACCATCCCTAAAGTGTGTTTAAAGTCCAAATCTGCCCAGTTTGTGTTTTTAGGCAGATTTGAGCGCTTTAAGCTGTTTTGAGTCTTTTGAGTTTGTTTTGAGTTCTTTGAGTCTAGTTTAGTGTTTTTAACTTTTTTTTTATGTTTTAAGTCAGTTTAGAGATTATTTGCAAGCCCTCCTAATCCCCGGTCTAGAACGATCCCTACTTACATTCTTTACTACAATTGATACAAGAGGGTTTAATTTGTGTGTTAAGTAAATTTGCATCATGCTTCCAAAGGACAATTGTTTGCCTAAAGATCATAAAAGTGCAAAGAAGGTGTTGAATGGTCTGGAATTAGGCTATGAAAAAATTCACACATGTAAAATTAATTGTGTATTGTTCTATAAGGAGAATGAAGCGCTAGATAAATGCCCTATATGCAAAGAGTCGAGATTTAAAATGACAGCTTAAAATAGAACGATGATGATTCCACAAAAAGTTATGCGTTATCTTCCAATAAAGCCCAGGCTTCAGCGTTTGTATATGTCGACGCATACTGCTAGCTACATGACATGGCATAAAGACAAATGGATGGATGACGATTTGATAAGGCATCCAGCTAATGGTTAGGCATGGAAAGAGTTTGATCGTTTGTACCCTAATTTTGCGAGAGAGTCGCAAAACGTAAGATTGGGGCTAGCCACAGACAAATTTAATCCGTTTGGGGTATTAAACCAAAACCACAACACTTGACCAATCGTTGCAATTCCATACAATTTGCCTTGGAAATGCTTGAAGAAAGAATATATGATGATGACTATGTTGATAACCGAGGATCTAGGCAAGTCTATCGATGTTTATTTACGGCCATTGGTTGATGAGCTGAAAGATTTATCGGAAAACAAAGTTCCGACATACGATAAAGAAATTAGGTAGATGTTCACCTTGCGAACAGCAATAATGTGGACTACAAATGATTTTCCCGCATATGCTATGATGTCCGGGTGGAGTACTAAGGGTTATTTGGCATGCGCAATTTGCAAGGACACAACGTCTTCTAGGCACGCGGGGAAAGTTTGTTACCTAGGGCATTGTAGATGGTTGTCGTGGGACCATGAGTGGTGTCAGAACAAGATAGCATTCTTCGATGGAACAGAGATTCAACTAAGACCTAGAGAATGGTCTAGAGAAAATATTTTAGCGCACTTGAATCGTTTAGATTTGGGTCCATTTAGGAAATTAGTAAATAACACCAGACCAAACACCCATCTAAACTGGACATACAAGAGTATGTTGTTTGAGTTGCCGTAATAGTCTAAATTGAAACTGCACCACAACCTTAATGTTATGCATGTTAAGAAGTACATATTTGATACACTGGTTGGAACTATATTAGACATTGAAGGAAAGACGAAGGACACAATCAAAGCTCACATCAATTTGGAACGAATAGGAATAAGGCCACATTTATGGATGACACGGGAGGGTAAGATAGCCAAAAAAGGGCTAGCTTAGTTTTTAGTATAACTAGATAAGAGGAAAGAGTTTTTAAAGTTTCTATCCTCCGTAAAGTTTCTAGATGGGTATGCTACAAATATCGAACGATGTGCAAACGTATATGGGGGAAAATTTTCTGGGCCTTTGAGGTGCAAACGTAGATGGGGGCAAATTTTCTAGGCTTAAGACTCACTATTTTCATGTCATATTGCAACGCCTGCTCCCGATTGGTATTCGACATCTATTGCCAGAAGATGTGGTGAAGTCGATTCTATTATTGGCAAGATTTTTTTTTCAATTATCTGCTAGAACATTGCGAAAGTATGATGTAAAACAGTTACGCACTAACATTGTCAAAGTCCTATGCAAGTTTGAACAAATATTTCCTCCTTTCTTCACAAGCATGACCCCCATGATGATTCACTTGCCAGATGAGGCATTCTTTGCCAAACCCGTCAACTATCGATGGATGTATCCAATCGAAAGGTATAAAGTCCTTAGTCATTAATTAATTCATGATAAATTGACGATTTAACTTATTTGAATCATCACAATTTTATTTTTGAAGATTGCTGGGTGAGTTAAAGAATAGTGTAAGGAACAGGGTGAAGCCCGAATGATTAATTGTGGAGGCCTAGGTGGCATTTGAGACGAATAGGTTTTGTGTTATGTACATACAAGACGTTAAGATGTCATTCAATTGACCACACCGTAATAATGATGGTGGTGTGAAAAAGCAAAAACTATCTATATTTGTCTAAATCGCACGACCATTTGGTGAACCAGTACGAGGCGATTCGTTCACTAAAAGGGACATGCAAGTAGCTCATTGGTTTGTACCTAACAATTGCAATGAGATAATTGAGTACCTGGATGAACATGAAGAGTTGATGAAGTGGGAATATCCTTTGCATTTACATGCCGTGAAGCATTGTGACCTTTTTCCTCGTTGGTTTCGCGAACAAGTTGTTTGGGTTTTTTTTTGTTGGTTTTGTCCTAAAATATAATTGCATGTCAGTTGTCTTAAATTTTGGTAAAACCAACATGTCAATTTTTTGGTATAAATTAGGTGAAAAAACTGAAGGAAACCAATTATCCCGCGTATACTAATGAATTATACAACTTGGCTACTGGACCTCTAAGTGTGGAACTGTACTAAGGGTGTCATGTGAATGGCATAAAATTCTTGGGAGCTGAGCGTGATGGCAGGCTTTGTACTTAAAACAGCGGTGTACAAGTCCCAAGAACGGGAGATATTGCAGACATTGATTTCTATGGCAAACTAACAAGTGTGGTCCAATTGCTTTACAAAGACCATTGCCAAGTCATCATTTTTAAGTGTCATTGGTTCAATACATACCCTAGTGTGAATGAGAGTGTTAAATGAGACGATGGTTTACTATCGGTGAACACTATCCAATGTTGGTACAGTGGAAACCTGTACATTTTGGCAACTATGCCCAATGAAATTTTCTACATCGATGATCCAAAGGCCGGGAGGAAATGGAAAGTGGTTCAAAAAATTGATCACATAGGGGTGTATGATATTCCAGACCGAGATCCTGACGATAACTTTACCGACCAACTCCTCAAAACTTCAACACAAATTGGTGCAAAAACACTTCGGGATACTAATATTGTCGAAGAACCATTTCAGGTAGTTGGAGGCCTCAAATTGAAATTCCTATAGATTCAATTACAATTGATCTTGGAAGTCTCTAAGATAAAATCCACCTAAGGGCACGGATGATATTGTTGATATACCAAAGGATGAGGATGAATGGAAGACTGAAAGTAATCAAAATGAAGATAATGATATTTATTGTACCGAGGATAAGGACTAAGGACTTTTGACTTATATGCAATGCAATTAAGTGTATTTAATTTTTTGTATATAAACAAATTTTAATTTATTAAATTTGTAATTGGATAAAGGATTTAAAAAAAAAAATTAAAGTCAATTCAAAGCAACGAACACTAGAAGGTCGTCGCGCATAACTTAATAGCACGACAAAAACAAGAAAATTCATCACTCAAGGTAGGTTTGCACGACGCAAAGGACTTTTTTGTCGCAGTTGATGGTTTGTACGAAGCAACAAGTTCAGTTCGTCACGCAAGGTCTTCAAAATTTCCCAAAATTTTGAGCGCCTTTTTTTTAATGTTCATTAAACATTGGGCAACGAATGAGGGTGAATCGTCATGCAATACCATATTGCACGACAAATGGGATAACTTCGTCGCTATAGGTCCTTCAAAATTCCCAAATAAAATGTAGGTGCATTTTTTGAAAAATGTTCATTAACTATTGCGCGATAAAATGTGCTATATTTGTCGTGCTTTTTACTTATACTTGATGAATGTTTTCCTTTTATGTCACATTGCTCTCGAATTAACCAAAAATAGGGTGGGTTTTTTTTAAAATTCATTCAAACTGAGGAACAAATGTGTTCATCATGCAAAGTCCTTTGCATTATTAGTTCCAGATAACATTTCTTTCTCTCATTTTCCAGAACCTCTCAGTACTCCAACCGTCACTCTCACTCAAACTCTATCTCCCTTCAACTCTCTCTCCCCTTCGAGCTCTCTCTCTCCCTGCAACTGTCTAACTCCTTGCAACTCTCTCTCTCTCTCTCTCTCTCTCTCTCTCTCTCTCTTTCTCTCTCTCTCCTTCTCTCTCTCTCTCTCAACTATGTGGTAATTCGTTTTTTTTTTCTTCATTTGTTAATTATTTTAGATGTATAGTTTTTGTGCATTGATTACATATTACAGTATTAGGCATTAGGGGTTACAGATTTAAAGATTTTGTCAGTTTGGGGATTTAGGGTTTATCTGAATTTGGGGATTCAAGGATTTCGAAATTAGGGATTTAGGGATTTTAGAAATAGGGAATTTAGGGATTTTGAAATTTGGGGAGTAGGGCTTGGGTGGTGAGGGTGGTGGTTAGGTTGGGGTGGCGATGCCTGAGTCATCGACAGTGGCGAAGCCACGTGAGGGCAAGGAATGGCGGCCGCCACTCTCTTCGCCGGAAAACGCTACCCTAGCGCAAGTTCAGCCCCTCCCCTCCCGGAAAACCCAACCGTTCCTGCTCCATGTCTGTTCTTCTACCTCCGGTGAACTGGTTTTACTGCAAATTGGGTTTCTTTTTTAACAAAAATAATCCAAGCCAAAACGACATCATTTTGGTCCTGGTAAAAAAAAATTAAAAAAATTACACCAAAACAGCATCGTTTCATATGTTGGAAAAAAAAATTATATATATATATATATATATTGGGGGTGTGGGGGGGGGGAGGCCACGTGTCCCCCATTCAGCCTTTCCTCTTTAATTCTCTCTCTCAGCCTCTCAAAACCAATCAGAGACCAGAAAGCAACAAAGCTGCCCCCCAAAATACCAGCAGATAGCAGCAACGGAATAGAACAGAGGAATTTTAAATTCCTATTTAAGTTTGGCTGGCTGATTCCCAGTTGTTTCCTCTCCCAGTCTCTCTCACTCCAGCAGCCATTGAGCCGCTGGCTTCCAAGCCATCCGTCAAACTTCAAAGGTAAATTTATAATCCCTACCTAACCCTAAATAATTATTTAATACGAATTTTATTTAATTGGTATAGAAATAGAATCATATTCATATGGTAATGCACTAAATTGGTTATTGGTTGTCGATTATTGATATGAAATAATGAAATTAATTTTTAGGGTGAAGATTAAAATTTGAATTCTTGATTATTGATTAATTAATTGAATTATTACATAATGTGTACAATCATTCATATGATTAGTTGAATTGAATTTTTATTTATTGAATAATTTGTATGCTAATTGGTATTGATTAATTGAATTGTTGGTTGAATTAGTTATTATGCATATTAGTATAGTTAATTGAATTGTGAAAATACCATTGCGTAACAAAATGGGAGATCAATGGTTGAGTGATAGCATGGTTGTTTACATTGAGACAGATGTATTTTCTTTTATTGATAATTAGTCTATTATGTGACGTTTTCATGACATGAAACCTTGCCAGCAACAATTGTAATTTGTTTCTATCGATTAATTATGGAAGACATTACTATATAAAAAAAAATTTAATTGTTGCCATTTTTCTTTAACCTTGCACTCTTTTAAGTTCATCCCTCCCCCCAAGAAATCCTGGTTTGGCCACTGGTCATTGAGGGTTGGGTAGGGGTGGCGCGGGGATGGGTGGTGCGGGGTAGGCGTTGGTTAGGGTTAAAATTTTAAATTTCATAATTTTTATGCAAATTTCATTTAATTATCAATTTCTCCAATTTGTTAATATGTTAACAAATTTCATTTAGATTACTTAAATTTGTTAAGTTGTTAACTTTATAATTTTTTGTTTGAATTTTGTAAGTTTAGGGTTTTTTTTATAATGTTAGGATTAACATATTAGTGTTAGGGATTATTTTATAACTTTTTAATTATAGGTTTAAAATTTTAGTTTAGAATTATTTTATATTTTGTAAGTTTACTTGTTCATTTGTTAACTTTAAAATCATAGGTTTAGAATTTTAGTTCCATTTTTTAATTTGAGAATTAATATTTTTGTTGTAGGTATAATATTATTAATGTAGGGTTAAAATAAAAAAAATAAAAAAAATAAAACGATTTGGATGAAGTATTATTTGTTGGGATTAATTTGTTAAATTTGTTAACTTAAACATTTGTAAGTTTACTCTTTTAATTTAGTTTTATAAATTTAGGATTAATATTTAGATTGTAGGTATAAATTTCATTTTTTTTGTATTAATTAACTAATTTTAGGGTTGCTTTTACAAGTTCATAAATTTTGTGTTACTTGTAGAATTATAAGGTTCAATTTTTACATTTTAAGTTTTAGGATTTTGTATTGATTATATAAATGGGTATTAATAACATAGTTTTAAATGTTGGTCGCTCAATTGGATTTTGTAGATTCATAATTGATTAGGCAGCGTAGGTAAGTCAGTAGGTCCCATCCGACACCTCCACCACCTATTACTACTTCTGCCACCGCTCCCCTAGCACTAGCCTCAATGTCTAAGGCTGTCGTACATCCACCATAGGCCACAATGTCAATAGTGCCTATGTCATTGACTTATTCGGTGACTCATTCGTTACTAAGTGTCTTGGCACTCTCATCGACGGCCTTAGCCTATCGATGAGGTTGATGAGTTTGCATCGGCTTCCACCACAGTAGGAGAGGGAGCCAACATAGGTAATACATTGTTTTCTCCAAAATTTTAATTTAATAAATGTAATATACTTTTATTCGGTTCCTCTACATGTGAATTGTTATGTACTTGTGTTGATTGTGTTGTTTATTTGTTTGTGGGTTATGGGAAATGTTGTATGTTTAGGGGAACTTTTGTTGAATTTTTCATAGATTATTTAAATTGTTTTTACACTAACTTATTTCATTTTGCAGGTCATAAAAAAACTAGGGGTCCATGCAGACTCATTGGCACGTCACAACTCACCTACACCACCCAAGAGCGTATAAAGATTTCGTGGGATGCTCGACATCGGGCGGCAGCAACAAAGGAGCAACACAACCATATAGTTGACGATGTTGGCTCTATTGTGTGCCACCACTGCCCCTTGTAGTGGGAGTCTTGGAAACTTGTCCCATAGCAGACCAAGGACTCCGTTCTTCATGAGCTATCGGTTAGTAAAGTTTTGTTTTTTTTTCATTATTTTGTAAGTAAAGTTGTGAAATTTAATAACTCTTAACTTTGATTAATTTGTTTCGTATTTGCAACATCACTATGACCTCGAGGACCTTGATGCCAATCAAGCCAAGTACATCCAACAACTTTTCCCTGCCGGTTCACTCAGTGGAAGAGCGACCTCCACAACTATTTCGAGAGATTCAATGATTCGGCTGACACTCTAGCACACGGGTGCTCCTTGGAGTTGGTGAAGCGCCCTAAAAATTGGGCCTAGCTCTGTACCCATTTTCAGGATGAAAAATACTTGGTAAGTGAATTATATAAATTATTATAGATTAATAATATTTTATAAATACTTCAATTCTGTTTATTAATTTATTTTAATACTTTATAATTAATATCGACACTAATATGATTCATTTCTTTTTAACAGAAAGGAGCCAAGGCCAACGCAATAAATAGGTCAAAGAAGAAGCTTCTCCACCATTGCGGCTCCTGACGCTTTTCATATAGGATGGAGAAGTGATGTCCGGTAACCACATTTTTCCAAAAAAAAGTTATTACTATTACTATAAATTACACAACTAATAACTAATTTTTATTATTTTTTAATGCTGGCGTGATTGAAGTTTTCGAAGATTGACATGTTCAAGAAAGTGTACGTGCAGCCCAGGGATGAGTTCACAGAGGAGCTCCATGTAAATTTTTGTAATTTTTAAATTTATAATTCTTATTCATTTTAAATAAATGTTATATAAATATTAATTAACTTGCTTTTATAATTATAGGCTACTATGGTGGAAAGAAGTCAGGCTGTCCTTGAAGAAATGGCTTCCCAGCTTCCCCTTGACACCCCGATGGAGGATGTGCCCCCTTCCCCCCACCCCAGGATGCAGGTCTCCAATCATGATGGACACCCTCAACCAGGGACTTAGTCCTAGGCAGGGAATGTATCGGGTATGGAAAATGCCCGCCATCATGAGACGAGAGCCTCATTTTCCACCTCTACCTCAGAACAAGTAGCATCGTTGACAAAGAAAGTAGCAGAACTCGAGCATCAAGTGGCTGTCCAACATGAGCACATTGCAACGCAGTCTGCCATATCGCCACCCAAGAAGCTCATATTGCTGCCTAAGAGTCTAAGATGACCCAAATCATTGCCATGCTTTAGTTGTTCGACTTCAACATCCCTGCTGCTACCTCATCCTTCTACTTCGACCTCCCAGGCCCCCCACCTAGCACAGCCAACCACAGAAGTTGACTTTGATGACTTTTTATTGTAGTTTTTTTTTTTTAATTAAACATTCATACATTTAAAAATTTTCCCACTTGTACATACATTTTCCATATTTATTTTAAATTAATATTCTTCTTTATCAATTACTGTTCTTAATTAAATTTAACCAAACAAAATTATTTTGTTTTGAAATTCAAATTATAAACAATTTAAAAAAAAATGATTTGCGCGACGCAATAATTCTTCTTCACTATTAAGTAGAGTGACGATAGAGTTAAATCTTACCATAAAGAAACCTTTGTCCTTAAAACTTTATGCGACAAATGATCTCTTCATCACTCTATTCTTGCTGCACGAACCTTTTGTCCCTTAAAACTTTATGCACAAAACCCTTTGTCCCTCTAATCTTCATGCGACGAGTTTAGTTTCATCGCGCCCACAGGTATATGCGACGAATTGTCTTCGCCCTATTAATTTGAAGTGACGACATAGTTTTTCGTCGCGTATAACTGTTTGCACGACGAAGTGATTTCTTTTCGTCGTGCAATACCTTTCTTTACGAGCCTTGCGCAGAACAAAGAAACCACTAAAAAATTAAAGTTAGATAAAGAAAACCAACTTAGGGTGACGAAGTTTTCGTCATTTATAATTTTAAGCGGCAAATTTCTTATTTACGCGACGATTTCTTGTTCGTCACAATAACTGTTCGATGTAGTTGTGGATCCCATGATCTCATTCTAAACTAACACCATCTTATCCTCTTGCCAATTTTCTTTTTCACTGACTTCTCCTTGTTCCTTACTTATTTCCCAAAGAGTTTTCTCAATTTCAGGTTCAAACTCAAGTAGTACGCAATCCGACAAACGCATTCTAAGCATTCACTTTCAAGAAACAATTAAAAAGAGTGAGAATGCACCAAAAGAATTTAAACAAAAAAAATGAAAATAAAAGAAAATAAAAATATCACAAAAGTAAATTCAATTAAAGGTAAACTAATGAAAAGGGCTTCAAATCTTTACATTTTAATCAAAAACCACCCACTAACTTTATTTTAATAATAAGGACAAAAGACTAAAAAAAAAAAAAAAAACATAACAAACCCACTAGCGCTAGGCACGTACCCCCCAACCCCCCAGTTCACTTTTTTTCTCCTACCTTTTGTCCCATAATTCAGCTACATTAATAGTTTTTTTTTTTTTTTTTTGCATAGAATTAAAAAAAAAAACTTCGAATTGAATTACATTCTCCTGTTTTATTTTTGTGGTGTTGTTTTCTAATAGTAGTCATGATGATGAGAAACTTTTCAATGTGCCCAGAACACGGGATGGTACACTCCATACAAGTTGTGAGAATCTTGATTTTAAAAAATTAATAACATAAAAAAATAAAATTTTCCACCATACTTATATAATAACATGTAATATATCATTTGTGTTACGGGCACAAGGAAAATTTTCTCGAAGATGACACCTAAGCTCAAGAAATAGGATGGAAAGCTACATTTATTATTGTAGGTATGAAAAAAGTGAGGAAATTTTAATTTGGTAATTGAAAACAGCTTTTTAAATATAATTACTAAGAATTAAACACTATTTATAAAACTTGACCAATAAGGGTCTAAGTTTCAAACCTTATGAAACTGAACCAAGAATTAAACACTATTTATAAAACTTCACCAATAAGTAGACACTATTAATGAAATTAGACCAATAAGTAGACATCATTTATGAAACTGGATCAATAAGTAGATACTATTTATGAAACGAAAACAAGAATTAGGCATAATTTGAACACTGGACTATACACTATTTATGAAACTGGAGTAAGAATTAGACAATATTTATGAATTATGACCAAGAAATAGGCAATATTTATGAAAGTGGACCAATAACTAGACATTATTTATGAAACCGGACCAAGAAAGAGACACTATTAATGAAATTGTACCAATTACTATACATTATTTATGAAACTGGGCCCAATAACTAGACATTATTTATGAAACATGATCAAGAACTAGACATCATTTTATGAAAGTGGACAAAAAACTAGACACTATTTATGAAATTGAACTAATAAATAGTATAGTACCATTCAGTTTCATAAATAGTGCAGTTTCATAAATAGTGCAGTTTAATAAATAGTGTTCAGTTTTATAAACAGTATTCAGTTTCATAAACAGTGTATATGTACTGCGCACGCGTCAGGTTTTTTGTTTTTTTTTTGTTTTTTGTTTTTTAA
This sequence comes from Malus domestica, assembly GCF_042453785.1. Classification (NCBI taxonomy): domain Eukaryota; kingdom Viridiplantae; phylum Streptophyta; class Magnoliopsida; order Rosales; family Rosaceae; genus Malus; species Malus domestica. The sequence continues at coordinate 38,415,561 of NC_091675.1, read as the reverse complement.
ATTGTGTCCTTTTCGTTAAAAATTAAGTGTTTTTGTCATTTTTATTAAAATTTAAGGGTTTTTCATTAAAATTTAATTCTTTTTCATTAAATAAAGTTTATAGCATGGTTTTTTTGTTAAAATAGACTTAGTCCAAGCCCTTTTCATTAAAGTTCCCTTAAATTAAACTTGATCCTCGACAACGTTGCCAAAAACTTTGTGTGATAATTGCAAGCACACAATATCATTCATGTAATATAGTAATAAGTAAGTGTCATTCCAACAAGGATCAAATCAAACTAAATTTACAATTGCGATAGATTCAAATTAAAAGTAAATAACATGAGAATTATTATGGCAAAACTAAATATGTGAAAGTCTAAATGCAATTAATAATAACAGTTGATGGTATAACAAGTAAAAAGTGTATTAATTATGAAACATTAATGTTGGAAAAACTAGGACATCAGGTTCCTTTTCCTCAATCCCATCTAATCCCGTTATTCATATTAACAATCAACGTCTGAATTAGAAGAAAATTAAGTAAGATTGCACTATAATCGTCAAAGTTTTCAGTCAGCGAATACATGCGGTAAGGTTATAATCAATATAACACAAAATTTCTAAAATTGACTTTTGCATTGAATGCCATATTACATTGTTAAGGTAAAATATTATGCGTGAATTTCCATTACAATTATCCTTAAAATTAAAGAGTATTTGTACCCTTTTTTTTCTTTTAATAAAGGGTACAATACCCTATTTTATTCTTTTATCTCGTCATATAAAAATTAATCAAGTAATGAGTTTTTTTTTTTCCTTCTAGGAGTGTCTTCAATTGTTTTTAGGGAACTTTCATGAAAGAGCTTGGACAAAGTTTATTTTAATAAAAAAACCATGCTATAACTTTATTTAATTAAAAAGACTTAAATTTTAATGAAAAACCTTTAAATTTTAACAAAAAGGACAAAAAACAAACTTAAATTTTAATTAAAAGGACATAATTTTAATATTAAAAAAAAATTTAAAAATTTTGATGCACGGACGCACGTGTCTTCACACTGTTTATGAAGCTTCTACACTGTTTATGAAACTTTCTGCACTATGTATGAAAACTTATGACATTGTTTATGAAACTTACTACACTATTTATGAAATTTAACGGTACTACATTCTTCCCGCCTCTCTCAAACTCAATCTCTTTAGCATCGAGAGAAGAAAGCTCTCTCTCCCACTTACCTTCACAAATCAACCCCAAACTTAGCATATTCGAAGTCTCTGGGATGCAAAGATCACAATGGTGGTCTTACATGTGGGATTGGTGCAATGTGGAGCTCGACACCATTAATGCCCGAGAGCTTGAAGGTCTCAAAATCAAACACAGGTGAGGTCTCTACTTACTTTTGAATTTCTGGGTTTTAATCTTACCATGTTGCACTCTGTGATGCTAATTTTACGTTGAAACTCAAGGGTTTCAACCTTTGCAACTTCTGCGCATATATACGAACCCCAACCCCGACGACAAATTCCAGCAAATGTTGTTGAGTTTGAAGTCGGCTGGTGTTGGTAATGCATCCATTTTCTCTCTCTCTTGTTTCTGAGATGTTTGGATGAAGGATTTGTTGTATCAAGTTATATGGGGGGATGCGCGCAGCTCGTTATATTATGAACTTTGAATGCTTACAGAGACTTGAAGCCTCAACTTATGAGTGTAGCAAAACCTACCAATCCCACAAAGTACGAATCATGACTGACATAGAATATACAGATCAACATATGAATCTTAAAGAGCCCAGCGCAAGTTGAGTTCTTTATGGATTTTTTTTATTTTTTATTCTTTTGTCCTTATCATTAAATAAAGTTAGTAGATGGTTTTTGATTAAAATGTAAAGATTTGAAGCCCTTTTCATTAGTTTTCCTTTGTTTTCAAGGAAAACTAATGAAAATAGCTTGAAAACTTTGAGTTTTGACGATAAGGACAAAATAAGGAGTAAAGTGAATAGTATCAGGATTGACTTTTTAGTATAAAAATGTGGTTTTTCGTTAAAGTGAACAGTACCGAGAGCTTTTCGTTAAAGTTCCCTTGTTTTTATCATAAGATTCAGGGCACTCGCATAAGGAGCGTTCTCTTCTCTCTCTTTTTCCGGAATCTAGACATGCTTTTATTTTCATCTCAGACTTAATTGTACTCGTAGTTCATCCCCTTAATTAATTTCTTTATTTTTCGGTGTAAAAACTTCTCAAAGTCCAAACTAACAACCTCACAACACAAAAATCGTACAAATGACTTAGAAAAGTTAAATTGTATGATGTTGTTCAAAGATCAAGGTTGTTTGCTAGTAACTGCATGTTGACAACTTGATTAGTAAAGGTAATGCGTGGGTGGATTTATTTAGTGTATGTTGGATTCTTTTCCATCACAAATTACCCAAGTAATCTACCCGAAATAAATGTTTATGGATTATGTTACATGTTATATGAGAGTAGATTTGGAAAAGAAAGCTGGGGCAGAAGTAGACAGTGCTATGGAGATAAATGTAGGTACTTCAGGAGGAGGTTTGGTTCCGGAACCTTATATGGGGGATAAATAATAGGTTAGGGTTTAGAGTTTTTAAAGGCCTTTTTTTAATATTTTAAGCTTAAAGTTTGGCAACACATTGGGTTTAGCACATTTTAACTTACAAATTGGGTTTAGAAAATAATACCCAAAACAAATAATTAAATAAAAAATTAATTTAATTAATTCGGTTCGGTTTGGTTTGATTCGGTTTCTAGATCACTAAAACCGAACCGAACCAAAAGAATTCGGTTCGGTTCGGTTTTTTCAATTCGATTCGATTTTTTCGTTCGGTTCGGTTTTTTCGGTTTCGGTTCGGTTTGGTTTTCGGTTTTTTGAACCCACCCCTACGATATACAATTCAAGCAAATTAGTAAACTATATAAAGGAGATACAAAGACTTTAATCGACATTTTCTTGTATATTTATGGGATTCAATGATCACAACTTGTTACTTGTTAGTACATTTATTGCCAAAAGCAAACTATTAGGGTTTATCTCGAATTTTGTGTATTTAAGATTCCTAGTTATAAGAGTAACTATTATAATTAATTTTATTTTCCTTATTATTCGGGATTATATTGGCTTGTATCGTATAAATATCACCCCCTTGTATTGACTCCAGTTGTTGTTCAGTCTGACACCTCTGATTTTAATACTGGAGCATTGCTAGATGAACACAACTATGACCTATGTGAACCTCTCATTGAGATGCACATAGCTAGACGAAAGAAGATGGGATATATTCGTTGCTCGAGTAAGGCTCTAGCCAAAGACAATCCCAAGTACGATGAATGGTACTCCGAGGGCTAAAAAGTCAAGAGTTGGCTTCTATCCTCCATGAAGCCAGAACTGATGAAGCGATATATTAGCTTACCGATTGCAACTGACATCTAGAAAGCCTTGTGGACTGCTTTCTTTGATGGGAAGAATGAAGCGTCAGTTTATACCTTGAAAAAGAAGGTGTCACGCCTCCAACAGAATGGGAGGCCTGTGTCTACCAACTTTGGTGAACTCACTAAAATTTTCAAGAGTTAGATCACTTCACTAAGGTATCCATGAGTTGTGAAAAGGATATTAAGATTTATCAGGCATCACAAGGAGCAGCAGCGAGTTTTCCTTTTCCTGTGAGGCCTTGATGATGAGTTTGAACCAATTCCCGGTAAGGTTCTGCCCGAAGAACCAACCTTGAGCCTTCAAGCATCTTATGACTATGTACGTCGCAAGTCAGACATGAAGGATGTATTGAAGGGCTCGGGGAAGAATGCTAAAACAATGGTTGTCCGTAACCGTCTCCCTCAGAATCAGTCTAATTCATCTAGTTTAGGTGGCCGGCCTTATACTGCTTTATCCGAACGCACTGGACATAGCAATTGTGCCCAATGCAATTTTCTTGGACACTCAAAAGCCATATGCTATGAGCTAATTGGTTATCATGAAGGGTGGAGAACAAAACGAGATGCTCACCACAGCAAACAACATGCAACCCTTGCTAAGACGAAGCATGAACAAGAACTTGTGGCTGAGCAAGCCACAACCTTGATCACTTCTATAGGTAACAAGGGTAAAGCTTTAAAAGTTTCTGATTCTGTTGTAAATAATGTTTGGATAACTAACTCCAGTGCTACTGCATATAACTGTCCTAAAAATCCTCGCCTAGCTCCATCTAGGCCCCGCCTAGGCGCTAGGCGGCTAACCACCGCCCTAATTAATGCCTAGGCATTTGAAAATTAAGAAAGGGCACCTAGACCTTCTGAGGCTCCTGCCTAGGCACTCGCCTAGCCTGCCCAGACCCGCCTTGGCACCTGGCTAGGTTGCGACTCACTTAGACAGAAAATAGATAACTTTTCATTTTGCATTTTTATTTTTTTTCAATAAACAGTAAGACTTGTTGCATACACACTTATATCCTTGTTCCCCATGTTTTCATTATGTTTCTGTTTAGGCCCAAAATGTTGGTTTGGGCCGAGTTCTATTCTCGGCCCGAAAGGTCTTACGAAAAGTTATCATGGATCGTCTAGTTCATGGGCTTCCTAACCTGGGTCGGCCGAGTCGTGCTGCAAGACGAGTAATTGAATCTTGGCACAATAAGGAGTCTCGACAAGATATAGATATTGATAACCCGGAAGTGAATGCGGCTTGATAAAGGACTGGGTTCATAGTCATAGTGAAAATAGGACTGGTCGAGATAGTGTTTGGTTAGAATAAGGAGTCCTAATCCGAGTAGGGTTATAACTCGATCTAGAGAAGACCTGATGCTATAAATAGAGGAGGCTGTGCATCATTCAAGCTCCCTTCAATTCAACACACAACTGCCCTGCGCAAATTCTCTCAACAACCTTGAGACTTTTTCCTCATCTTTTTTCGCCGACACACCTTCAGTTTGGATAAACAGCAATGTGAAGGCAACCGGTGATATCTTCAGTCGACATATATAGCACTGTCACCTCATTAGGGTGACTGGTTATCTATCCAAGTCTCGGTCGAAAAGGATTTCGGAATCCTTATTAGTCAAGGTCATCTCATTAGCCTTCTCGACGAAGTGGGGTGTTACAGTTTATTAGGCTTCGCACATTGCACGCCGAGTTAGTTTATGATTGGATATTCTTAAGTGGATTTAGAGTTTGGCATTCCGACAGCCGAACCACGTTTATTGTTAAGACATATATCTGCTTTGAGTATTTGTGCCCTTACACTTTGGTGTCGATTCTGCGAGAGTTTACTCTGACGAATACCATCACACGCACCACGTAGGCTTGGTCGTTTTTAGGATCAACATTTTGGCATGCCCGATGGGACCTAGTGCTAAACTACGAAGTTTATGCCAATTGAAACACGATCAGTTAAAAAGAAAATAGCTATGGGAAAATCAACAACCGATTTGCCAATTCAGAACATAGGAGAAAGTGTATCACAGGCACAGAATCCCCTTAGTGCCATGACACCTGAGTCCACAAGCGCGACTCGCCTAGAAAAGGAAGTTGGTCTTGGCGGTCAGCTTTGCAGTCTAGAAATCCCTAACAAAAACACATGCGTTCTCAATGAAGGGATAGTGGAGGACTGTGATGAGGATGGTGGTGAAGGCTTTGATCCACCAAAAAGATCATTTCTTCAAAGACGACTTGACAAACAGTCTAGGGTGGTTGAACAAACGTTTAGTCGAGGAATCGATAAACTGAACGACGTGATACATAGTACCAGTGATGTACAAAATAAATTGCTTGAAATCCTGGTTAGCAAGGTCTGGGATGACAGGTCATTCGATCTTTCCCGGCAATTACCACCAAGGAATAATCTGTTGCCAATAGTACAGGCTGAGCCAATCCCTACTCGGCTCAAGCCAATTGACTTAGAAAAAAAAGAGGATCGAGTAGCAGGACAGATGGACTCGACCAGAGAGTGGAAGTAACGTCCGTCGATATAACCAAGGTCCAACGGATGATTGATTCGGCCATGAAAAAGGGGCCAAAGTTCCCTAAATTCCTCCATCCATATCCAGCTTACGTGGAACGCTTCGAATATCCTAAAGGTTTCAAAATTCTAGATTTTAGTCTTTTCGTTGGAGAATCATCTTTATCCTCGTTAGAACATGTGGCTCGTTTCACCGCGCAATGCAGAGATGTCAACAGTGATTTTCACAAGCTGCGGTTGTTCAACTTTTCATTAACAGGTTCAGCATTTGCCTGGTATATCAACCTTCCACCTAATTCCATCCAAAGCTGGGAGGAATTGGTCGAGAGATTTCACGAGCAATTTTATCGGCCAGGGATGGAAATGTCAGTTTCTTCGTTGGCAAGGATGGCTCAAGCATCTGATAAGTCACCAATAGATTATCTTACCAGTGTTTGTTAGACTTGCTTTGAACGAACTCGATGTAGAATACAAAAAGAAATTTTTGGGGGCAAACTTTCGGGATATGTATGAATTAGCCCACCATGTCGAGCAATATGACTATTTGCTCCGAGAAGAAAAGTTGTCGAAACCTCCATCTCGAGGGACGATTTACAAAAACCCTACGATCAATTACGCGTCGACCGAAGGAGAGGAATCTCAGTACGTCAGCGTGGACGCGGCCAAGATAGTAATAGATAAACCATACGTGTGCGAGGCATTGACTCAAATTAATTTCAAGGAAGTCAAAACCCGCTCGACCACTGAAGAAACAGCAAAAACATCAAAAGTTTATACCTTTGATATCACAAAGGCCGAAGCAATTTTTGATCAATTGCTATCAGCAAAGATCATTAAACTTCGGCCAGGACATAATATTCCCAAGGCCGAAGAACTTAAAGGAATGACATATTGCAAATACCATAACTCGACAAAGCATGCACAAATAATTGTGTCATATTTCGTGATGATATCCAGAGCTGGATTAACAAAGGCAAGTTAAAGTTTCTTGAAAAACACATGACGGTTGATACAGATCCATTCCCTTCAACAACAGTCGGCATGGTAGACGCCCGTTTGCCCAAGAGCAAAGGAAAAGAGAAGGTTGAATTTGCCCCAATACAACACATCCGAAAGCAAAACTCCCAGCCTCGACTCAAGATCGACCTATTTTCCAACACGCCACCTACCGAGCTCTCAAGACCGGCCATAGTTGAACCAATGTCAAACTACAACGACGAAGAAAATGGCGGGCCAATAGTACCACATATCCTAAAGAAAGGTTCCCAACCTTGACTCAAAATCAACTTGTTTTCTAATGCACCACCCATCGAACTTTCAGGACCTGCCATAGTCGAGTCCATGTCAGACTCCAGCGAAGATGGAAATGGCAGGCCAATAGTTCTGTGTAGCGATTGTAAGGCACCCGTTGTATTAACTAAGCCTAAGAGGAAACTACCTCCGAAGCAGATGCCGACATCACAACACCAATCGATAATTACAGCGAAACCTTCAAATGAACCTAGTGAAGGCTAGCGCCAGAAAGTATTTGACAGGCTCAGCCCAAGGAAACAGATAGATGGTCCTACATCGGTCAGACGGCGCCTTGATTTCGATGCACCATTTTACAACGAGGATTATTATTCCTGTAATTCCAATAGTTCAAGCTCATCAGCAAATAAAAAAACCTTCAGGCCACCTGAACCACGTGACAAATGTTGGTACAGCTACAATTCTCCCACCGGCATGTATACCACGCCCTTTAAATCTCAAAAACATCGACGTCAGCATATAGATTGCTTGGCTCGACGGCAAGCGACCCAGCCTGTTTCGGACACTAAATGGCAGCCGAAAGAGACGGCAGGAAACAGAGATGATCGGCCAACCCCAACAATTATGGCTAAATTACAAGGGCAGAAGGAAACCAATTAGGACTTCGAAACTACCATTGAAGCAGCCGAGAAGCGCATCAAACTTCTTCTTCGACCTGGGGAAATAAAAGCTCATTTCGAGCAATTTAAGAAAGAGGTCGAAAGCTAACTGCCCCCGTTACCTTTGAAAGAACCACTAATCAGAGTTTGGAGGAATCTGCACCCCCCATTCCTCGGCGAATAATTAGAATATATGAAAGAATTTCACAAGAAATATTCCGCCAACGACTTGTATGGGTTGCCTAAGGCCTGCCAATAAGCTATTGACGTGGCATTAACTTGCCCCGATGTTGAGCAGATCATCCAAAAAAACCACTGATCCAGCAATAAAAGCCAGATTCTAGCACATTCAAGAAGTTAGGGTTCTCGGCTTCGAGGTCGACCTATACACGGATATTGACATAATCGAACTCCTTTTTTCTCTTAAAGACTTTCAACACCTTCGATATCACTTCGAAGTTTTTTCGGCTGTATCCTTGTTCGGTTTAACGATCGATGAAAAAGAACAGGTGGCATGTCTGGACACTTACCTGGACACCAAGAATGCCCGGATCGCCTATGAGGAACGAGCTCGCAAAATACGGCAGGAGTAGAGTCCGACACCAAATGCTTGCAAGCCCGAAGATGATAGTCAAAATGACATAGAGTCGGATTGCGTGGCATAAACGCATGAATATGTTAAGACGCACAGTAATCCGGTCACGAATGCTCCAATACACGATGCTATAGTCCTCACCACCTTGGAAGATGACAACCAGGATCCAATGAGCCATTGAGTCCTTGAAAATATGGAGATCAGCATGGTCCATGTTCTACCGGCCGAATTTCAGCTGACTACACACCAACCAAGTTCCTTGGACGGTGATATGGTCGCCGAGGAAGCAACACAAGTTGATTTCGTCACTACGATGGAAGATGAGTCACTAAACGGCGATGATAAACTTAAAACAGCCTTGGATATCTTGTTTCCCCGTTCTTCCTCGACTAATCTTCAGCATTTAAAACCATTGTACGTCACGGCCCATATTGAAAGCTACCCAATCTCCAAGATTTTTGTCGATTACGGAGCAACGGTCAATATCATATATGTATCCGTCATGAAAGCATTACGACGATCCAACGACGAACTCATTCCTTTAGGAATAACCATGAGTAGCTTTGTCGGTGACAAGTCTTAGACCAAATGAGTACTCTCTCTAGTCAACATTGCAGGTCGCAATCACATGACCGTATTTTTTATCGTTGACTCCAAGACCAAATATAATGCTTTGCTTGGTAAGGATTGGATTCATCAAGCGAATTGCATTCCTTCTTCTTTATATCAAGTTCTCATTATTTGGGATGGTAAATCAGTTGTGGTCCACCCCGCCGACACTCAGCCGTTTGAAACCAACATGATTCAGGCCCGCTATTATGATGATCACGTCGGCTATATTACCCTACATGGTTTTAATGAAGATGGACAGCTAACTCGGATCTCAGTCCAGAAAGCCATCGAGGTAGGCGCCGAGACTGTCCACCAGGATTCGGCGAGACTCGATTTGGCCAATTTACTCCCCAGAGGTGTCGGGCTGCAGTTTCATCCACGATGGAACGCCTGTTGGCCCATTGGTATGCTATTTCCAAGCACCCGCATTCGGGCATCAACTTAATTGAATTTTTGGCCGAAGAGGATAATGGCCTGGTACTATCGTTGGATAAAGTTCAAGCCGCACCGGCCGACCTCGATGACAGCTAACCCCAAGTTAAGGATCCTCTAGAGGAAATAAATGTTGGAACGGTCGATGATCCTCGATCGCTATTTATTAGTGTGTTATTACCCCATGCCATGAAAGTTGAACTTCATCAATTGCTTCACGAGTTTAAAGATTGTTTTGCTTGGAGTTATCATGAAATGCCGGGTCTCGACCGGACCCTTATTGAACATGAATTACGTATCAAACCTGGTTGCAAGCCTGTTCGACAACCTCATCGCCGATTCTCGACCAAAGTACAGCTTGGCATAAAAGACAAAATTGTTCGACTGTTAAATGCCGGGTTTTTCCGAACCGCTCGATACGTCGAGTGGTTGGCGAATATCGTACCAGTGCTCAAGAAAAATGAGGCCGTACACATTTGCATTGATTTTCAAAATTTGAATCTGGCAACACCCAAGGATGCATATCCCATGCCAATTTCAGATTTGCTAATCGACACCGTGGCTAATCATGACATGCTGTCATTCATGGATGGACATGCCGGTTATAACCAGATATTTATTGCCGAGGCCGATGCTCATAAAACTGCTTTCCGCTGCCCGGGGGCACTTGGAACCTACAAGTGGGTAGTCATGCCATTCGGTCTAAAAAACGCTGGTGCTACATATCAACGCGCGATGAATACCATTTTTCATGACGTAATCGGCACTACCATAGAAGTGTATATTGATGACGTTGTGGTCAAATCAAAAAGTCATCGAACACATATTGATGATCTTCGGCAAGCTTTCCTTCGCATGCGACGACATAACCTTAAGATGAACCCGGCCAAATGCGCCTTTGGTGTGTCGGCCGGGAATTTCTTAGGTTTTCTTGTCCACCATCGCGGTATCGAGGTTGACGTGAACAAAGCTCGTGCGATTATTGACGCCCCACCACCGACTACCAAAAAACAACTTCAGTCCTTACTCGGGAAAATAAATTTTCTTCGTCGATTCATAACTAATTCCGCTGGCAAAATGATGGCATTCTCTACACTATTGAAATTTAAGGACTCAGATACATTTGAGTAGCGTGAAGAACATCGAGCAGCTTTCACACAAATCAAGGTTGCTCTTGTAACTCCACCCGTCCTCGTACCGCCTCGACATGATAAACCCCTTAAGCTTTACATTTTCGCAGCTGAAGAATCCATCGGTTGCCTCCTCGCGTATGACACCGATACTGGTGAGAAAAAGCTATTTTCTATCTTAGCTGAAACCTCAATACTCCAGACATCAATTATTCACCCGTCGAGAAGCTTTGCTTGGCTTTGTTCTTCACCGCCTCCAAACTCCGACATTACATGCTCCCATCCGTTACGCAAGTCATCGCCCGTATAGATGTCATTCGATATATGCTTACTCGGCCAATAGTCAAAGGTCGAATCGGGAAATGGACACTGGCACTATTGGAGTTTAGTTTGCAATACGTCCCATAAAAAGCCGTCAAAGGACAAGGGCTTGCTGATTTCTTTGCCCATCACCCTTCTCTATATGGGGTTCGGGGGCAATGATGTTGAAATCAGAATGGTGGAAACACGTGACAATTATTGGACGATGTATTTCAATGGTTCTAGCACGTCGACATCGGCCGGTGTGGGGATCATCCTCCAGTCTCCACACCAACATCGTTGGTTCTTTTCCCTTAAGTTGGATTTCGATTGTACCAACAATCAGGCCGAGTACAAAGCCCTAGTTATCGGCCTTAGCGTACTTCATGATTTGCACGTTGCTCGTGTCCTCGTTTTCAGTGATTCAGAGCTTGTGATCAACCAACTCAATGGAACTTTTCAATGCATGAGTTGCACTCTGGCGCCCTATCACATGGTTGCCAGTTACTTAGCCGAGTCATTCGACGGTATCACGTTCAATCATATTTCCCGTGGTCAGAACACCGTCGCAGATGAACTCGCTCAGATAGCCTCCGAAGCATAACTCTTGGGGGGCAAGTGCGGACCAATGATACCCGTTTTACGGTAATCATATCTGGCTTTGGTTAATCAACAAGTCCTACAGCACAACCAAGTCATCCGGACGCCAGTAATGTCCTTACTTTCGTTGTTAGAATGAGAGAATCCTGTAAATGTTTGCGCGGTCGAGACACTACAAGCGATTGGAGAAGGCCAATTATGCAATACCTTGATAATCTCAGAGGCAAACACGACCGAAAGATAAGGGTCCACGCCACAAACTACGTCTCGTACCAGAATGAGTTGTATAAAAAAGGCGAGGACAATTTATTACTATTATGCCTCGGCCCGCAAGAAGCCGCCCAAGCAATCACAGAGGTACACGAAGGAATTTATGGAGCCCATCAATCAAGATGCAAGATGCATTGGTTACTTCACCGACACGGTTACTTTTGGTTGCATATTGAAAGATTGTATTGAGTATGCACGATGGTGCATCCAGTGTCAAATTCATGGACCCATCCAAAGAGCTCCGGCCAAATTACTTCATTCGGTCACCAAACCTTGGTCGTTCAAAAGATGGGCAATGGACGTGATCGGAAAAATTACGCCATCTTCTGGAGCTGCGAAACATGAATGGATACTCGTAGCAATTGATTATTTCACTAAATGGGTCGAAGCAAAATCATACGGCGAATTAACCTTCAAGGAGGTTTGTGATTTTATGGAGGAACATATTGTGACCAGATTCGGCGTACCAAGAACAATCATAACTGATAATGGCATAATCTTCACAACCGGAAGGTTCAAAGAGTATACAGCGAGCTTAAAAATTCAGCTTGAGCAGTCCACACCATACTATCCACAAGCGAATGGACAAGCTAAAGCGAGTAATAAGGTTTTGATCGGCATTCTCGAAATACGATAAAAGAAAGACCTGGCATGTGGCATTTAAAATTGAATGAAGCCTTGTGAGCATATCGGACTTCACCCTAATAGGCAATGAGGACCATCCCATATGCGTTAACCTATGGACATGATGCGATGTTACCGGTCGAGCTAAGTGTAAATTCTTTACGCGTGATCGAGCAGAGTAGTTTGTCCAATGCCGAATATAACCAGGCCATGTTACAAGAGTTAGAAGATTTGGAAGAAGACCGCCTTGACGCTTACAATCTTCTAGTAACACAAAAGAAAATTGTTGAGCCAGCTTATAATCAAAGGGTCAAACAAAAAATGTTCGGCGAAGGAGAGTTAGTTTGGCAAACTGTGTTACCCGTGGGAATTAAAGACCCCAAGTTCGGCAAATGGTCGTCGAATTGGGAATTACCGTTTGTCATCCATAAAGTCTTCGGCAAATGGGCATACCATCTTAGAGATCGAACCGGTATTATTCACAGGTTGCCAATTAATGGAAAGTTCATAAAAAAATACTACCCAGTCACATGGGAAATGCAAGAGTAAAAGTTTGTTTCATTTCATTAATAAGATGGTTTACAGTCAAAATATTCTAAGGCGATGAAGGAAAAAGAGTTCCAAGAAGTGCCTTCAGCTCCAGCCACCTCACTTCGCCCATTATGACCTCGGCTTGTCAGTTCTTCTTGTCCATCTTCAGCTGCTCGACTCGCTTCGCGTTCGCCGCATACTCGGTTAAACAATTTTTGCCGCCCGACTCGATGTCATTCGCAAGCTCAGAAGCAATAGTCAACCTTTGTTTTGCCAGTTCGGTAATTTGACAGTCGAGGTCGGCCAAGGCTTCTCCTTTCGCCTTTAAAACATCGATCTTCGGACGAAGAGTGTCTTGGACGACCATGGTAGCTTTCAAATCATTATCAGCCCGAAGAGCATTCTCGAGAACACTAAACGATTCCAGAACTTGCTCCAAGATGGATGACACCTGAACAATAGCCTCGACGTTCATTTGACCATCTGCTCCGAGGTCGTTTAGGCATGCACCCAACAAATCAAGACCTTTACGCTCAAGGACTTATGACGCTGAGAGAGACAAAACTTCTTGTAGCCGAACCAGAGCAGCTGAATCGGCAGGTTCAGTTGTAGTAGCCGAAGTGCCAACCGCTCTAGAAGTGCTTGACAAGAAAGCTTTAAACTCGACTTCCCATGAAGGCTGCACACAAAAAATCAGTTTAAGCACAAGGAAATCACGAAAGAATATAGCAAGAAGGTTTTTATTTTAAACTTGCCGAGAGGAGACTTCGACCATGTCTTCGGGTTCGTTGCTCGAACCTAAAAAACTTAATGGCCGAGCCTAGTGTCTTAGACTGCTTCTCAGTTCACGCGGCCGATGAAGGTCATCTACATTCGATGGCCACTGCGGCGGCCAAGAAATATAGATAACACATTTCGACGCGTAAAATTTTCGATGAAAAGAATGGGTAGGCACCTGACATTTGGTATCTTCCTAGTTTAGATTTCTAAGGCAGAAAAGTAACCAAAGAAAAGCGGTAAGGGTACTTACGAAGGCCGAAGTGGCTTCTTGGGGAGGAATGTTGAGGTCCTAGCCCTGCAGATGAACGGGTGTTTCCGCCGTCGCTTCTGGCTCTACGGCAGGTCGTTTGCTACTATCGGTCGCAGAAGGGCCGACTTGGACAACCGCCTCAGACACAGGGGGATGTGGATTGCGTGGTTGAAGTTAACTCGTCAGTGGAATCTCAATGCTTCCGTCGCTCTCTTCTAGAACGACTGCCGTGTGTTTTGGATTTTCTGGAAGATTTTTCTCGGCCAAGGGGACCGCCCCTTCCAAGACATGCGCAGCAGCTGGCCCCGAAGCTGCAGACGCCTCGACCAGTGGAGCAACAATTGGTCCAACGACTTGAGAAATAGACCGTACATGGGTTGTTTCTTTGGCCAGAATTGGCCGTTTCTCTGTCGAAGCTTGGACGACAGGGGTAGAAGGGGAAACACTAGGAGTCGTCGCTCCCATAGTTTGACTGGAGATAACATGAATCTCCCGTTCTCCTTTCTTCCCCAGCTTCTTAACCCGTTTTACGGGTCGAGGGGGTTCGATGGCCGGCTCGACCTCTTGAAGAGGTCGTTTGCTCAATAAGGCCTGTGCAATGGTTTTAGCCCTCTTGGAAATGGTCGATTTTTTCCGAGCCGCAGTCGCAGCGACCACTTCTACCTTTTTCAGTGACCGACTACCTAAGAAAATAAAAGCAAATCAGTAGAGTTCAAAGTCGAAGGAAGAAGGTAGGAATAGACCATTACCTTGGGATTGGGGGGCAAAAGCCTTATTAGGTCGACCGCCGAAGATCTTGTTCAAGACGTCTTCGACCGGAGCACCAAAAAAGGTTTGGGTATACTCTTCCCACCAATCACTAAAAGTGATAGTGCTAAGGGATTCTGGAACGGTGGATCGAAGGTGGAATTTTTGGCACCGTTCTTGAAACTTTTTTTGTCATCCTTGCACTCTTTTTCTGAAGAGCCAGATAGGCGTCCTCGGCTCAGCAGCGAGCGAGAGGTAAAAAGAGGCACCGAGCAACCCTGAAGATAGCCGAGTTGCCGAGCAGTGAATTGGGGGTGATATACTTCCCAACTTGCTCGGTGCGCGTCACACCCAAGTGGAAGGTCGCGGGAAAGCACAAACGACCACCAGGATTAACGAAGATCAGCATCATCATCTACACTTCATGCTGATGTAGGGAGTTTGATCAACAAAGGATATTCTCGACGACGGTAGATCAAGAATTCATCGTCGGAAAGGGCATCAAGGTCGAAGAAGTATCTGAACACATCTTCAGCTTGGTGAGGAGGTACTGGTCTAGAAACCACCTGAAGGCTGAGCGCTTCAGTAGGTGAAAAGTTGGCAAGCTCTGGCCGAAGGGTGATGAAATAAACCTGCAGCCAGAGTTGAAATACCCAGAGGGGGCCACTCTGGTGTGGGTCGATCTTGTGAAGGGTCATATTAGCCAAACAGCGCAGGAGATGGGCAAGAATGGCTTAACTAAGTGCCAGGGTGTGACCGATAACCACTGCTTCGGCCACCGGCATATTCTCGACCAAGCATTTGTTTGACTTGGTACAACAAATAAATTTGTTATACCAGTAGAAGAGGAAGGCTTCGTGTTCTCCCCGCCGTAGGTTCTCCTCCCCTCAGTCGGCAAAGTGAAGGTAAAGAGTGTTATAGTTGAGGAAGTTCTTATAAAGTTTCTGAACTTCCTTCTTTGAGGGTTCTTGACGCTCTCCGCTCAGTGTTTCGATGGCCCGATCATTGAAAAGAGCCTTCAGGTCGATGGTCGACGGGTACCCCGAAAGGGTAGCGTCAATTGGGATGCCGAAAGGGGAAGTCGCTAGGATCACGGTAATATCAAGGATAGTGGGGCCAATAGGGCCGTGGGGGAGGACCATAGTATTGGTAGCTGAGCACCAGAGGCTTAAGGCTGCCATGAAAAGCTCCTTGTCCATGACAAGATCCACAGACGAAAGATGAATAACATCATAAATGCCAAGAGCTTTCCATTGCTCGCCGAAGATCTTTTCCATCCATGCAACCCAGGCTGCCCAGGTCACAATGGTCGAGGGCCAGGAGCCTTGGGGTTTTGCTGAATCCCACCTCGACCATTCAAACCCTTGTAGTAGGGGTGTTAGACACTGCTCCTTGAAGAGTTCGATGATAGCTGGTGTCACTACATCCTTAAAAAGTGGACCAAGGATCTAGTGGGGGGTGCTCATGTGGCTATCAAAGCGCAGAGTCTTGATTTAGCATTGATCGATGATTGTCCCGCATTTGTCGCATTCCTTAGAAAGCTTGGAGATGAAGGAGGCCATTGGAAATGGTTTTAAAGGTTTTCTAGGAGAAAGTCAGGGGATTTTCTTTTAATCTTTGAACAAGAGAAAGTTTGGAAAATTTGAAAACGTAAAGAATGAATAATAGAAGGCCGGGTATTTATATACTCCTGGAATGGAAGATCAAACGGGGAGAGTGATCGGGAAGATCACTAATAATTATGGAGTTATGGAGAATATTAACAGACCCAGGAGAAAGAACCAAAACACTCGCAGATTAAGGGGTCATGATGATACCATGACGGCGTCTTTTTATTAAGAAATGACGTTTTGGTGTCTGCACGATCTCGAGGGTACCGAAATATTCGCAAATCGAGATTGCATAATGGCATGCGACCACAAGTATAATGATTTGAGGACCTTTGGATATCTGCACATCTTGAGGAATCCAAAAAAAATCTCACAGATCAAGAGGGTAATGATGAAATGACACATCAGGTCATGCTAAGAAGAAGGCACTTGGCGAGATGTCTGACGAGATCAAGATCGTGCAATCGTGCTTCATAAATGCACCTCGGGAGGTGGAGTCTGGTGTCGCTTTTTCAAGGACAAGGCTCGGCCAGAGATTTCAGGCTGAAAAGGTCCTTAGAAGCGAGGGGGCAATGTTTGGGCCCAAAATGTTGGTTTGGGCCGAGTTCTATTCTCAGCCCGAAAGGTCTTACGACAAGTTATCATGGGTCGTCTAGTTCATGGGCTTCCTAACCTGGGTCGGCCGAGTCGTGCTGCAAGACGAGTAATTGAATCCTGGCACAATAAGGAGTCTCGGTAAGATATAGATATTGATAACCTGGAAATGAATGCGGCTTGATAAAGGACTGGGTTCATAGTCATAGTGAAAATATGACTGGTCGAGATAGTGTTTAGTTAGAATGAGGAGTCCTAATCCGAGTAGGGTTATAACTCGATCTAGAGAATACCTGATGCTATAAATATAGGAGGTTGTGCATCATTCAAGGCCCTTTCAATTCAACACACAACTGCCTTGCGCAAATTCTCTCAACAACCTTGAGACTTTTTCCTTCTCTTTTTTCGCCGACACACCTTCAGTTTGGATAAACAGCACTGTGAAGGCAACTGGTGATATCTTCAGTCGGCATAGATAGTACTGTCATCGTAGAACCAGTCGATTTCGTAGCATCTTCAGTCGGTATGGATAGCACTGCGTTGAGGGTGACTGGTTATCTATCCAAGTCTAGGTCGAAAAGGATTTCGGAATCCTTATTGATCGAGGTCATCTCATTAGCCTTCTCGGTGAAGTGGGGTGTTACAGTTTATTAGGCTCCACACATTGCACGCCGAGTTAGTTTATGATTGGATACTCTCAAGTGGGATTTAGAGCTCGGCATTCCGACGGCCGAACCACGTTTATTGTTAAGACATATATCCGCTTTGAGTATTTGTGCCCTTACACTTTGGTGTCGATTTGACGTGAGTTTACTCTGACGAATACCACCACTGTGACCGAATCCAACGACGACGATTTGTGAACTTCGTAAGAATAGTAGCCTTGTCTTCAGGTTTGAGAACCCAAGAGGCCGAGACATGTTCCTTCCTTGGTCACAATCACAAGACGCAGAAGTCGGCCGCGCACCCAACGCAAGATCAACAAATTTTACTCCTCGGCTGAGCTCGGCCGACGAGTTGGCACGCCCCGCATACAACCGAAGGACGTAATTAACTTAATAATTACTTGGCCTGCGCACCACGTAGGCTTGGTAGTTTTTAGGATCAACAGTTTCAATACTTCATAATATGTATGTCATTCTATTTTGTAGTTTATGATGAAATTATATATATTTTAAGTATAAGCAGACACTTATTTACACGAAATATAAAAGATTTACTTAAATCTGCCTAGTCCACCTAGGCACCCGCGTAGGCCCCGCCTAGCCACCTAGGGCTAGGCCCTAGCCTACCACCCGACTAATGCCTAGCT
The DNA here is from genome assembly GCF_042453785.1 of Malus domestica. NCBI lineage: Eukaryota > Viridiplantae > Streptophyta > Magnoliopsida > Rosales > Rosaceae > Malus > Malus domestica. Next base: position 38,397,317 of record NC_091675.1, on the reverse strand, counting down.
TATTTTAGAACATGGTTGCACATATGACATTTGTTTCTAAAGTTGTTGGAACATAAGACCATCTACTTAGATTGATGTTACCACAGTGAATGGTGGTGCCACCCCTACTCTTATGGTCATTTTTATGTGGCTCAAATAACCATTACCTTACACTGTTTGGTTGTCTTCTTGCCTCATTTTTGTGTGTTTAAGGACATTCAAACTTGAATGACGATTGGTTATGGAACTAAGAAGGGGAAGCTGTATTAACATTACTTGACATCAGAGAGAACTCGTCGCTTAACTCAAGCTTGGTCGGTTGATGGTTCTCAAAGGGAGCCGAAATGTATGTCTGAGATTTGGTTGAGACATCATTGTTTAAGACATGCCTTGTTTGGTTATTTTAGAAATTGTCTCCGAATTTGTTTCCGAAAGTTTCTAGCTTTAATTGTGATGTTTGTGAACTGACTCATGGCCACCGTGTTTCTTTTTTACCCAGTTTGAATAGAAGTTTAGTACCATTTATGTTAGTTTATTCTAATTTCTAGGGTCCATCTAAGCTTACTACTTTAGGCGGTGTCCATTGGTCTGTAACTTTTATTGATTATTGTACTTGCATGACGTGGGTTGTTTTGATGAAAAACAAGAGTAAGGTATTTTCTATATTTCATAAATTTCATAAAATGGTGACTGTTCAATATAAAGTACAGGTACAAGTAATTCATAGTGATAATGGCAGAGTATAGGTAAATAATGATCTCTGAACTTTTCTCGATGATCATGGTATTGTCCATCTTGCTTGTATACACCATAATAGAATGTTGTTGCTGAGTGAAAAAATAAACACATTCTCAATGTGGTTCGAGCGTCTTTGCTTCATTCAAATGTGCCATTGTCATATTGGGGTGAAGCTCTTATTTCTGCTACTTACTTGATCAACAGGGTGCCGTTTGCCACTATTGATTCCAAACTCCACATGATACTCTATAGTCACTTATTGCCGAACCGCCTACACTGAGTATTCCTACCACATGTTTTTGGATATGTTAAAGGATACCATAGCTATCATCCTCCCACCAAGAGGAAATTTGTCACCATAGATATGTTGTGCATCAATTTTGTTATGTATTATCCAGCACCTGAGTCCTCACTTTAGGGGAAGAGGAAACATGAAGTGCAGACGTTTAACTATAGTGTCTTGCCTGATACTGTTGAGAGACGTGGTGATGATGAAATAGTTGATATATATAGTGATGATCCAACCTTAGTTACTATTATCATCGAGCTACCAGCACTTGATAGGGAATCAGTAAGCAGTCCCAAGTTCAACAGTTAACATCGAAGTACCAGTAGCTAGCACTGAGCTAACAGTGCAGCCAGAGACATAAATACCAACGGTTTTCCTTGTGCCTGATCCTTATAGCCATAAACAATCTCCTCCACTACTGTTACCACCATCACGACTTCTACCAAGAAGTAATTGAGGTATTTGAAAACCCACTTATGAGTCTGATCCTAAATGCAAAGAAAAATACCCAATGAGTAATTATGTGTCCATTGATCATTTGTCAAAATCAAATAAAGCATTTTTAAGTCAATTATCCTCTGTATCTATTCCTAACAGTATGCTGGAAGCTTTGGTCGATCCTAAAAGGAGTGTCGCGATGGACGAGGAGTTGAATGCATTGATGTCAATCCTAAAAGACAATTGGCGAATTGCTGATTTGCCAACTGGCAAGAAGTCAGTAAGATGCAGGTGGATATTTACAGTAAAGTATTTGACATATAGATCCATAGATTGATATAACGCAAGACTAGTGTAGTGACAAAAGCATACTCACAAAAGTATGAGATCAATTATAACGAGACCTTTGCACCAGTTTTTAAGATTATTTTTGTTCGTGTTTTATTATATCTTGCAGCGAACCTTGAATGGCCCTTACACTAGTTTGATTTGAAGAACGCATTCTTGCATGGACAGTTAAAAGAAAAAGTCTATATGGATCTTCCTCTTGGATATAGTTTCTAGGTTCTGAAGGCAAGAAGGTTTGCAGACCATTGAAGTCCTTGTATGGTCTTAAACAATCACCTCAAGCATGGTTTGGGAGGTTTACACAGGCTATGAAATAGTTCGGTTATAAACAAAGTAACTCAGACTATACTCTATTTATAAAATGAAAATGAAGAAAAAAAGTTACAGCACTCATAGTTTATGTAGATGATACGGTGGTTACTAGAGACGATGACAAGGAACGATTGACACTTCAGAAATATATGTCTTCAGAGTTTGCGATGAAGGACCTTGTTGCATTAAAGTACTTTCTACACATCAAAGTATCTCATAATAAATCAGGGATTTTTCTATCTTAAAGGAAATATACTTTAGATTTGTTACAAGAGAATGTGATGTCTGCTTATCAGCCAATAGCTACACCAGTAGAATAAGGCTTAAAACTTAGAATAGATCTGAATCAAGCATAAGGGAAGATACCAAAGATCAGTTGTCCGACTAGTGTATTTAGCACATATAAGGCCAGATTTGGCACATGTTTTAGGAGTGATCATCCAGTTCATGCTTTACCTTGGAGAGCAGCATATGAATATTATTATGAGAATATTAAGATATTTGAAGGGGAGTCCTGGAAAAGGGATACCATTCAAGAAGAATAACCATCTCTAAGTTGAAGGGTATACTGATGTTGTCTGGGAAGGATCAATTGATGATAGGCGTTCCACATCGCGTTACTATACATTTGTGGGAGCTAATTCAGTTACATGAAAGAGTAATGAATGAAATGTGGTAGCTGGTCTAGTGCAAAAGCAAATTACTGTGAAATGGCATTGGGGATTTGTGAAATATTATGGATTCGAATATTTGGGACAACATAATTCTCAGCCTAAGAAATTATTTTGTAACAATCAACCAGCACATGACTGCGCATAATCTAGTACATCATGACGGACAACATATGTTCCAGTGGACCGATGTTTTATCAAACAGAAGATCCATGGGAAAATCATTGAAGTACCAACTATTAGAATAGAAGATTAGTTGTCGGATATACTCACAAAGGCAGTCGATTGTCGTGTATTTACTAGGTTCTTATTCAAGTTGAGCATGTGTGATATCTATGTGCCAACTTGAGGAGGAGTTTTGACTTTTGAATATTTAGGATTCCTAGTTATCCGAGTAATTATTGTAATTAGTTTTATTTCTCTTATTGTTTAGGATTGTATTGCCCTGTGTTTTATAAATTCACCTTCTTGTGAGAAGAATAGAACCATTATTCTCCTTCTCTACTCATTAAAACCATAAGAAATGTAACCGTAGCAAAAAAAAAAAAAAAAAGATACTTTATGTAACCCTAGGCAAAAAAATGATACTTTTGTTTGGACCCAAAATAATACTTTGGGCCGAGCTCATGATTGTTCTCGGTCTAGTAAGAAGTATCAGGAATATTCCCACCTTGGGCCTGGCCCAGTAGAGTTCGGCCGAATCTTATCAGAAGATGGTTCCATCTGGATAAGGGTGAAGTGGTCGAATCCTAGTACAATAAGGATTCCTCAGAAGCTAAGGATGCTTCGAGTCAGAAAAGATGCCAAGAGTCAAGGGTTGAATCTAAGTGATTAAAGAGCTTGATTCAGAATCCTATAGGAGTTAGGATTGGTTGAGACCTATTTAAATTGGGTTAAAAAGTTCTAGTCCAGGTGAAACTCTACCTCGGTCATCGAGGAAATTACTACTATAAATAGAGAATAGAGAGAATAGAGCACATCATTCAAAGCCCCTTCAAATCAACACACAATTGCCTTGCGTAAACAACCTATCAAAGACCTTGAGATTTTTATTTTCCTTTTTCCCACAACACACCTTCAATTTGGATAAACAACAATGTGGAGGCAACCGGTCGGCAACATCTTTAGTTTGGATAAACAGCACTACAGAATCAGCCAATCGAGGAACACCTTCAGTTTGGATAAACAGTACTGCCTGGAGCCGTAGAATTAACCGATCGAGGAGCATCTTCAATTTTGATAAACAACACTAATTCAAGACCGACTAGTTACTTATCCAAGTCTTGGCCAGCAAGGATTTCCGAGTCCTTGTTGGAAGAGGTCATCTCATCAGCCTTCTCGAAGAAGTGAGGTGTTACCAGGTTACTACATTCGGCACACTGAAAGCCAAATTCGGTATTTAACTTCGCAAAACTAGCAGCCTTGTCTTGAGGTTCTAGAACTTGAAGGCCAAGACGTGTTAAGAAGTCAGCAACACGCCCAACGCCACATCAACATTCATTTCACCCCCTGGCTGAGCTTGGTTGACGAGTTGGCACACCCTGCATTCGACCGAATGACGTAGTTAACTCATTAATTACTCGGTCTGCGCGCCACGTAGGGTAAGTAGTGTTTAGGGTCAACAACTTTATACCCCTTGATATGATACATGGAAATAGAAATGAGATCACTATAATTTTGAACATGATAATGTATAGAGCATGTAACTCATACGAATGAAACTTTTGGATCAGATCTGGTTACCACTTATTCCAAAAGTGATGTAATTTTAAGCATGATAATGCATGGCAGATAGTTATGGAAGAGAAAGAGAAAGATAACGGTAGTTTAGAACATAAAAAACAAATTAAAAATGAGTCTTGGAACTAGACAAAGTTTCATTTTAAGTCGTTAGATTACTATAAAGCCAAGTACAGGCAAAATGCGTGGCAAAAATGTAAATATATTCGGTTATTCGAAAAACTACTTGACTGTCACGACAACTAATTAATTTTAATAACCTAATTCAAATATAAAAAAAAAATCCAACCTATATTACCTACTACTGTCGACTCTTGGTAGGAAGAATTCTAAATTCTAGCACTGACATTCTTTTTCTAAGGCAAGCTAATGGGGTTCGTCGTTGTCCAGTCTTGTTATCTGGTTCTTCTTGTACCATCGCATTAAGCTTAACCTATTATTTGCTGAAATCACTGAATTAAGACAACACAACTCACTTAACGATTTTATAATTAGACGTTTTGTTTAATTTTGCAATTTTTGTTTTATTCATTTGTAGGATCAGACAAGATATACATGAAACCCATGACCCTGAAGTTGCGATAACTTTTGTAACAAAATTAATTAACGTCATTCGCTGCAGATTTTAAAACACATAAACTGCACATGCATCATCCATCAATCACCATGAAAATAATGAAAATTAAATACGGAAATCAAACGCATCAAGACAAAGTTTAAAAGGAACCCAACTGTTGGAAGTTCTTATTGGGGGTATTAGGTAGCAAAAATTGTATGTAGTAATATAGAGTTGTTAGGGTAATTTTAATTATAAACGGGCCATTATTTTTTTCATGTTAAAAATATTACAAAGAAAACATCGAGGGATACCAAGATTCCATCAATTACTTCCAACAGAACCATCAAAATTAAGTTTAAGATATTCAAATTTGGAGGGATCCAGAATATGTTATTATTACTAGCTAGGGCTCTTATTTTTCTGTTTCTTGTTATGTCCAAAAATCTGAAAGAATATGTTTAATTTGAAAGACCATATATATTACTTATGTTAGGCTAAATATTATTAAAAAATAAATTAATCCTGATCTCCCATATCACTGTAAATTTTTTTTCTTAATCTCTATTAATTAATGAAATCCTATTTTTGTCAACCAAAAGAGAGCGAAAAGACAACTTAGTCTTCAATCACACAAAATATGGGTAATAATGTAATTTCACGGGTTCAAATTTTACTGTTTTTATTGAAGCCTCGCCTACAGGTGATGTTAAAATATCTCTAATATTTAAAATTAAAATTAAAAAAAAAAACCAAAAACAAAAATCTCTCACTCCCCCCACGTTCTCTCTCTCTCCCTCTCCCCCTCTCATTCTAAAAAAATGTGTTCATAAACACAAAGTGTATAGGCAAATGCTAGTATAATTGAAGAAAAGAGAACCATTGAGACAGTATCCAATGGATTAAATTACAAATTGGTCGGAAGTCCATAAATTGTTCTAAGATCATATAACTGTTGAACATTGAAGTGTAACCTTTAACGCTTATTGTGTAACTTTGCATTTCTTGTAATTTAGACATTTAATGCTAACGTCATGTTCATGTTGTAACACTATTACACACAAAAATTGAGTTCAAAACTGAATAAACAATGATTCGTAAATCCATATTGTTTACTAATAATAACATATATTTTAGAGAACTGTCATTTGCACTTCTTATAAGTGTATTTTTCTTTCTAAATAGAAAGTTTGGAATACGAAATGAGAATTTTTAAATGTCAACAACAATTCTCATACTTTATCTTGTAATAAGACAAAAAAGATCAATAATTTTTTGTTGGGTACTATAGAATTTCCTTATTATATAACTTTTTTTTAGGGAATAACCCCACAAAGGAAAGACAGCACCATCCATTAATGATTTTGCAATCGTCGGTAAAAACCCCTCTATATGAGTCACCTCCAACAACCGTCAATCTTTCTCCGCATAATCCTTGTCAAGGATACAAGATCACAAAATCACCACCTCAAATTTGAACAACAATTGTCACTATAAGATTCGAAATTAAGCACAATAAGTCATAACCTGCTACAAAAGCTCTCCTCCTGAAAAAATCCTAAACCCTAAGCTCTCCTCGAAAAAAAGGAGAGAATGACCACTGCTAAAACAGAAAAAGAAAGAAAAGGATCAAGAATGATTGCTGCCGACTCGAAGGTCAAAGACTGAGGTCAGGGACGGCAAGGGTTTTCTTTGGTTTTTTTTCTCTTGCATTATATAACTTTAACTATTAGGTCATAAATGAGCTAATAAGTATTTATAGATAGCCGAAAATTGCCGCTTTTTCCCGTCTCTGCAGCTAAAAATTGCCTTTAGAATCTACCAGGACACCAAATTTTATGACATGGCTTATTTGATTGATTCAAAATTATATATTACAAAACATGTATTATTGACGCACATAAACTAAGCTAAGCAACAGTACTTTTTTTGTCAAGTGATAGATTTTGTTACATTGGATATTAAATTAACCACCGATGGGGTGATCTCACATTTTTATACCAAATTTGTGTATCATATGATGTGGCAAGTGATGCATATGTGCCACATCAATTAATGAATTTTTCTCATTAGACTTAGAATATATAGACATCACTTCATGTGTATGTATGTCAAGTTTAAACCACCAACAATAAGCAATTGTAGGTAATAAAAAATTTACACAACCCAAGTTCTCCTTTGCCATTGTATTAAAACCAAACAGTGGATAACTACAGCTTTTTGAGACTATAGGGTCTAGGAGAACGGGCTCTATAAATACATTAATTCTTTCTTCATCATTCAAAGTATCCTATACATCCAACTTTCAGTCAAGGAAGAGGGAGATGGGTATCCTTAATCACATTGCTTTGATAAGCGCAGCTTTTGTTATCCTACAAACTCGTTGGTCAAGTAGTTGGCCTATGGATCCAACCCTTGGCTTCCTACGACTCCCACTAAACAAATCCAACTTTCACGTCCAAAAACCATATGATTTGCAAGAAAGTGAGCGCTACAGCTTTAAACATGGAGTGCACAAGATGTGGGTATACTTCACAGACAAGCCCCTCTATCGTAATAGTCCTACCCATCCTCGAACTGAGATCCGAATAACGGTACGTAAAGCATTTGACAACACAAACTAAACTTCTACATGTATCTTCACAAATTCTTTTTTAAACCTCCTTTACTATGTGTCATATATTTTCTGGTCGTAATTTGATTTAATCGTGTTGATTTAATCGTGTGCTTCTGCGAATATATTATGCAACCACAATTAATCTTGTAAGGAAATATATTGCGCCATGACGGTGGGGATAGGTTTGGATTGGACTACCCCCTACATTCATGAAGGAGATCGATGCTCACCACACCCTATTATTTGTCATTAGATAAGTTATGTTTATCTATTATACAAATTTCGAAATTTAATTTTCTACTTTTGTCGAGATTTTCTTCTCTTAATTCGTCCAAGCTAATCATAAACACCAAATATGCAAGACCTCTTACGCTTAGGAAATCAATTCGATTTTGAGCGCTTCTTTCTCCGGGATACCTCAGTAAATCAATGATGAGTGCACGAGTTACCCCAAGTAATAAGGTTGGAATGATGAGGTTAAGTTCATGACAGGCCGAATATTCTATCACTTCTACACGTCTCCAGTGAAGTAACGATCGAGGTATGGGGTTGTATGCATGCAGTGATAAAATGAGAGTACTAAAATCTTAGGGGATATTACTAAAATTATAAATAGATTTAAACTCCATGAGATTATTTTTACTATTTATATATATATATATATATATATATATATATATATATATATATTTCATTTCGTAGTTAAAGGGATTAGAAGTATGTTAAACCTTAAGCCATCTTACTTTACAGTTAAAAACGTCAAGGGATTCTGTTACAGAAATAATCATTAGGAGATTGTGTAAAGACATGATAAACCTACGTTACTTTTCATAAATTTTTCCGTTAAAACATGTCACTTGAAGTAGTATTTTCGTCAATTAAAATAAATCAAATCTCCTCATAGTTTAATATTTTACCTGCACTACAAATTATGTTGGAAAATAAATTATGTTTCTATATACCCCAAAAAACAACTGTAATGCTATGTTTAAACTTAACTTGGCCTACGTTTTCATTTGATGAGTAGAGATGTGAATTTCACAAAATCTCTAATGAAATTAATTAATTAATATTATTAACAGGAAATTTAGACTTACAATTTGGGGGTTAATTACACAAAACCCCTTGAAGTTTATCTTGTTTTCACAAAACCCCCTCACTTTTGATAAGTAATGCTAACACCCCTTGAGGTTTTAATACTTTCACAAATACCCCTTTAGTTGAAAATCAGTCCCTAAAAAGACAAATTTACCCTTATAATTAATTACTTAACAAAATAAAAACTATTATAAATAATTAAAAAAAATAAAAAATTACACAAAACATTAAAAAAAATAAAAGAATGATAAATCCCATTGGAATCCAAACATCTAACCTATGTTTGTTTTCAAACTACTGCCACTAACATCAACATGCACTCGACCCACAAACCCATTCCCGTCAACTTCTTACTTCTAGCAACCCCCTCTCGATCTTCTTCTTGGTTAAACAATCCCAAAGCTTAGGACAAAAGAGATGGCGAGCGAGGTCGACGAGAAGATTTTCTGGAAAGTGTGAAACTAAGATAATAGAGCAAGAGAGATGGTGATGTCGACAAGAAAATTTCAGAATGAATGAGATGGCGATGTTGTAGTTAATGGCGTTAAAAAACATGAACGGATCGGTAGCAGAGAACTGGCCGTGCTCTCCAGTTTCATGAAGAAAATCGATTCTTTTTCGTCTTCTTCTAGTGTAATTAACATATATGTATGCTTACTTTAGTTCCAACCCCTGGTGATTTTAGTGAAAGCCATGAGATGATTAGAGTGCTCGGATCTCCTGCACTAGAACCATTAATAGGTTAATAGTTGTAGCCTGTATCATTCATTATTAATTCTCAACAAAATAAAATCTATGTGGCAGCATAATAATTATTCCCAATTGAATTGATTTTATATGTTCATGTTCATGCCCCCCCCCCCCCTACACCCCAGTTCAAGACCAGAACGTCGACAATGAGTGCTGGGCTGGATATGGTTCAGAGCGAGAGAAAGAGAAGAGGGGAGGAGTCTTTTGGTGGCAATAATACTTTTGAAAGATGGCGGGTGAAAATGGAAGGGAAAGAAGATCCATCTGGTTTTTTTTCTTTTTTTTTTTTTGTTTAAATTTTTTTAGTTTATGAAAGTGTTTTTTTTTTTTTTTTTTTTTTTACTTTTCAAGTAATTAATTATAGGGGTAAATATTTCATTAAGGAGTGACGTGAAAGAAAATTAGAATCTCAGGGGGTGTTACTGTTACTTATCAAACGTGAAGAGGTTTTGTGAAAACATGATAAACCTCATGAGATGTTAGTGTAATTAACCCATAGGTCAAAATAAATTCAAATATATTCCCAATTAGGGTTGCTAATATCCACTCAACTTTCTTAGGAAAAGCTATAAATCAATATATTTGTTTGTAATATAGATTAATTAGTGAAACGACCTCAAGGTACACTTATCAATTAATTGTGTATCAGCAGGGATACGATTATTCTTCGGGTGTATGGCAATTCGAAGGATACGGGTATGTACCATGTGGAACAGCCAATGTCACCATAATGCAAGTGTTTGGGGGAAGCCCTCATGCAACAACGTTTATGCTTAGAGTTGGCCAAAATGGTACCCTTACATATTATAGGAGTGCTGTTTTGGCTTCAAACATGTACGACAGGTGGTTCAGGCTTAATGTGATCCATGATGCCAATGCTTCGCATTTAAAGGTTTATATTGATGGAGTTCTCAAGTTTGAGGCACCTGGTCGGGGAGGGACCTCGCATTATTTCAAATGTGGTGTCTACTCGCAGCCAGATGGTTCCTACTACATGGAGTCTCGTTGGAAGGGAATCAAAGTACTCAAGAAATGTGGATGATTGGTGCCTAAGGGTCTACAGAACCTTGATGACGTGCTGGTTGACTCGACGCCTCAATTTACATGCATGCAAGTGAAATATTATGTCGATTTACGTTTTATTTTTGCTGAGTTTGTGAAATGTTATATTTTGTAAGAATGACACTACTTGATTCTTCCCACTTTGCATGCTAGTGGTGACACTCACCACTCCATGATTACCGTTCGATGAATTTGATTAATCCATCTACTACACAAATCTGAAAATTTAAACTAATCTAATAATAATTAATATGGTGATGAGTAAAAATACACTCTTTATTTATTTAAATGAATAGCCTTGGCCTCCTTTCTCTCCTCTCCTCTATGAGATTGCCAATTTTGTGCCATAATTCTCCATATTATTAAAAAGAAAAACCGTAACCATGACAAGAGCACAATCATCCATGGTGGATGTCTCTCCAATACTATTTTAGGTTTGCAAGCGATGAGTTGAAGTAGCAAGTGCAAAAATAAATGAAAGGGGTTAATTGTTTTTGTATATACTAGTTAATTTTCAATGGCTTTTAAACTCGACTTGTTTATTATGGTGCTACCTACTGAGCAAGTTGTTTGTTTCCCCACAGTTCTTCTCTTCAACTAATGTCAATACAACAATTTTTTTTTCTAACCAAAGTCTACGTCACTTGCTAAAATTACCTCGCTTAAAATTGTCAAATATTGAATAACAGGATTCTAGTGTTGAAAATTTATAAGGCCTTAAACAAATTATCCAATATGTAAAAGGTTTCACAAAATAGTAGGCAAAGGTTATACCATTCAATTCTTCAGCCCGGCTCTAATTATACCAAACAATAAAAAATCTTTTAATCATTGGAACACTAAAATAATATAAAAGTATGTTTTTTTTAAATGTCATATAAATTTATACATTTTTCTTATTTTTTTATATAAATTAAAATTTTAAGGGATTTATTAAAACTACATTCGCGCACTGTCTTGAAGAGTGAAATGCACAAATCCGTTTTTGTCCCATTGGGTTTTTTGTTGGCAAGATTTTAGTGAGGCAGCATTATGCTTGTCCAACACATTATCAATATTTCTTAAATTATGCTCGATTTTTCTCCTTGGCTTTGGTTTTTTTTCACTGATTTATCGAGGCAAGATTGGTGAACATCCAAATAAAAGTGTTACAAATAACATTTATTATATGGCTGTTCACCTTAAAATCACCATTCATTCAACAAAATTTAGTAGTAGTAGTAGTACTTGAGAATGGAGAGACATATTTTTATACTCTAATTAAAAGTCCAATATATTAAACCATGATGGTTGCCGGAGGGGACAGGCGTGGCATTAGTTGGCGGGAGGAGTAGGCGTGGTGGCGGCAGCAAGAGGAGATGAAGCAGGGGCGGAGGAATTAGTAGTAGTAGCAGATGCAGCGGCATCACAGTAGCCTAGCAAAATGTTACCCTCCTCAGTCGTGAAACCGATGGAAGTCAGCATTGCAGGCCAGCAGTGGCGCGTAATAGTGGCAATGGCTTGGCAACAATCAGGCCCTATATCAGCCTGCCCATTCAGGAAAAACAGAACCACCTCATTGGAGCATGATTTCAGCTCCGCAAGCGCATTCCAGCAATCAACTAGCCCGCCATTTCCTTCACTTCCAGTTTTGATTCTCGCTGTGATGGGGATGCTGTAGGCTGGCTGAATGGGATCAATCACGTTCCTTGCTGCAAGCGCATAGTTTGCACCGGTGAATATTAGGCATACTGTCACCAGGAGAGCTACATTTTCTAAAGCCATGGTCTTACTGCTAGAACTACCACAGATGAAATATATGTATGTATTTGTTTTTCTGAAAATCCAAATGTGTGAAGAAACTGTTGGGGCTTGGGAAATAATTTATAGTGGAGATTGATCCGGTGAGGAAGCAGAGAGGGCTACTAATTATTGATTAAGGAGTTAATTAATATCATGATCATGGAGTTTGATAATTTAATTTTGGTGTTTGATTAATATTCCAGGAAACGGTTACATGTGTAACTTACGAGAAAGAAGGTAATGAGCTGAATGCCGATGCCTGATGGGTGTTGTCACCAAAGACCTTCCCCGATTGACAAAATGTTTTCGCTACTGACACTTGAAAAAGAAGCTTTCAAGATCTCGTCGCTTCGGTAAATCATTTGAGCCCCTGATACATGTTCGGGTGACTACAGAAGTGTTAACCATAGGTCTTTGTGGCGCTCCGGAGATCCTTGGATGTTTTGATATAGCCACGTCGTTTTTATGCTTCTTAGACTAAACATGTTTGCTTTAAGAATTTGATTAAACATTCTCCTACAATTTTGGTGCAATGTGTATCTTAATTTACCCATTTTGATGTACCTAAATTACATGACCTGCCATAGCCTTTAACAAATCAGATTTTGGTATCCAGTTTCTTCGCGCCAAAAGAAAGGAGGTTCCTAGATTCTTGCTAATTGATGTCTCAGAGTTTTAATTCGAGAAGAATACTGATTGTTCAAGATAAGAAGGATGTTTTTTGTTTTTAGTACATCGATATTTTTACACTAAGAGGAAGAGGAACACTACTACAAAAGGGACTATCATTGGCGATCAAAAACCGACAAGAAACACCAATTAATGTCGGCTATATGGTAATAATCTGACATTAAATAGTGCAATGTCGAATTGGGTTAGCGACACCAATACTACCTTCACGGAAAGGGTATTGATGTCGCTTAGACCCCTTAATCCGCCACCATGAAGCAAAGTAATATAAAATAAAAAGAACAACAGCGTCGCTTAAAAGAGACATCGTAGATTACGTTACTTATAAGCGACATTAAATTTTGACATGATGACGCTACTAACCGACATTAAGTAACAATTAAACAATGGGCAGCCTAATATGGTATCGAATTCACTATCCACGAGATTCGAACTTAAGACCTCACACTTTCAAATGAAGAGGAATACCACCAAACCGTAGTACTAAGTGGCAAGATATGAAGGATTTGAACTTAAAGATATTAATCTTGTTAAATTTTAGATTTGATTTACAATAGCTCACGTTTCTCATTCAATATGTCGATTTGGAAAACAATTTTCTAAAATTAGAATTCACTAGTTTTCAATTAATATTGTCGACAACGATAAGCTTCTGAAATCAACACCCCTATGATCAAATACAAAATCATCAATGAATTGTTTTACTGAACTCATCGTATTGTAAGTTTTAATGCCCTCTTTTCATACTAAATTTGTAACGTACCAGGAGTTTGGTACTTTAGTGAATCTTATGTTGACACATATTGATTGTTGGGTCATGAAAATATGAATTTAGAACGTACCGGACATTTGGTACGTAAAGTTTTTATTTTTGAAACGTATACTTCTAATGAAACATTATACAATGTGTTTGAGACATACCTTTTGTTTGGCATGTCTCTATGTTATTTTGACAAGTAATGATCATTTGGTATTAAACTTGTTGATGCACAAAACCGGAGGTCTTGGAACAACGTAAATCCGACCGTGAATCTGCAAGAAATGTAAATAACACAAAATGTATCGTGGTTCACCCCCAAGGTTTGGGCTACGTCCACATTGATTATATATTTATCTGAGGAGGAGAGAGCTCTGAGAGTGAGAACTTTGAGAGGGGATGAGAGGGCTGAGAAGGCTCCAGAAATGGCCTCCCCTAATTGTGAGGGTGAGGGGTCCTTTTATAGAATAAGGACTCCTTACTTATTACATATTTGCCCCTTCCTTTATTACATAATTACATTTAAGTCTCCCGAGTATTTATACGAGGTCTAAATACGAGGCCCTAAATATGGTATAAACAGTAGTCCCCTAAGTCTTCAGTCAAGAGAGTCTTTTGGCTGGAGACTTGAAATTCAGTCCATGTGTGGGCCGAAGTAACTAGATGTTGTCTTGAACTGATGCTCGATATGAGGCAATGCTCAATCTGAAATGATGCTCAACTAGAAGTAGCACACGCTACGAGGCTGCTCGGCTCGTGGCTTACATTGCCTTGGTTGGCTCGGCTTGTGGCGTTTGAAAGTGAGGGAGTCCCTTTTATAGAATAAGGGCTCGCTTTTTAATACATAAATAATGGGCTAAGTCCCCCAAGTATTTTTCATGAGGCCCAGTTGAGGCCCAATATATGGTACATAATGTAGTCCCCCAAGTCTTCGGTCAACAGAGTATGTTGGCTGAAGACTTCAAATTGAATCCATGTATGGGCCGAAATGGTGGTTGTTCGGAGGCGGTATTTGTATACCCTGCACTGAAGCTTTGCAGGTGAAGCTTTGCAAGTGAAGCTTTGAAGATAGAGCTCTGTAAATGAAGCTTTCAAAGCTAGAGCTTTTGTAAGTGAAGCTTTTGAAGCTAGAGCTTTGTAAATGATGCTGTTGAAGTTAGAGCTCTGTAAATGAAGCTTTTGAAGCTGATTAACATGAGTGATGCTCATGAATGTTTATGTTGATTGACATGAGTGATGCTCATGAATGTTAACATGAGTGATGCTCATGAATGTTGACATGAATGATGGTCATGAATGTTTATGTATGATTGTTATGAGTGATGCTCATGCATGTTTATGTATGAATGACATGAGTAATGCTCATGTATAATTTGGAGTACTGGGCGTACTTTTGATCAACTGGTTGGTGGTAATAGCGGCAGGTTGCCGAATAATTTTGGAGTACTGGGCTTACTTTTAATCACTTGGTTGGTGGTAATAGCGGTAGGCTGCCGAATAATTGTGGAGTACTGGGCGTACTTTTGGTTACCTGGTTGGTGGTAATAGCGGCGGGTTGCCGAATAATTGTGGAGTACTGGGCGTACTTTTGATGACCTGGTTGGTGCTATTTTGGGCTTATAAGCCTTCGCTCTCCACAACATGCCAGCCCATTTATTTTGGGCTTTGCCGTTTTTTTTTTTTTTTAAATTACCCTCTGATGGGGTTTATACATATTACCCTCTAATGGGGTTTATACAGATGTCTCCGAAAGATAAAAATAAATTACATCATTCTGGTGGGGTGTTTATTCCTTACTTTTGCAGTGTCCCCATGTGCTTCTGCAGAAGAAAGCCTTTCTTTTGCTTTCTGCTTTTTCTCGGTTTTTTATGCTTTGCTTTCGCTTTTGTTTCTATTTTTTTGCTTTGTTTCCCACTGCTTTTCTTCTTTTCTTTTTGATTTGCTTTTGCTTATGCTTTCGTTTTTTCTCAGCTTTTTGTAATTATCTTCGAGACTGATCGAGTAGTGGGCCTTCTACTGGCATCGCTTTGATTTGATTCCCAAAACTTATTGCTCCCTCTATTTATATCAAATATCGGGATGGCAAAGTGGGACCTAGGAGTTTAGTGAGGTTGAAGCTTACTCTATCAACATGATGGGATGATTTTTGCAGAGAGAGATAGATCTGAGCTTCACACAGTACTCTTCCCACGTTACAGACCCCCCATCGTCACCATATCTGGATCCATGGTTCCGAGCCTTGTGTGGTCAACTCCTCTTGAGCTCCTAAAAATCGTCCATTTTTCAAGGTAGGAACCAGTCCACTGGCCTGCTGGTTTGAGAGCCTGTTGTGGTCATCGTCGTCGTCATCGTTAGATCGAACTAGTGACTTTGTTAGATGCACAAGACCCCAATCTTGCTTGATCACATCCAAAGAAACCAGTTTAAGCACCCCACTCAAAGTTGTAATACCGGTTTCTTTGGCGCACATAAGGGTGGCCCAGTCTGGTCTCTAACCTGGAGGTAAGAAAGGGAAAATGGCCCATGTAAAGCTCCATCAGGGTCAGCCCCAAACTCCATATGTCACTGGTGTAGCCGTCGTAATTGCTGTCGTACGTATCTGGGTCGAATCTCTCCAAGCTCATGTAAGCACAAGTTCCGACGTAGGAGTTGCAGGCGTCCAACGTCCGGCACATGATCTTGCTCACTCCGAAGTCAGCGATTTTTATTTTACTTCCATGAGACTGTTTACTAGATGATTTTGTGGGAGTGGAGGTAGTTGACGGTGGACAGTGGGATTTTGACCGAGCCTAGGTCAAGGACAGCCCAGCCTTTGGAGGTCGTCGGAGAACCGGAATCGAGCACCAGTTCGTTATGATGTTGTGATGGAGGGATTGTCACTATGCTCGGTGTGCTTGGTTGTTCTCCCCTCTTGGGCCCTTACCAACCTCCAGGATTCACCGTCCTTCAAAGCTTAGGTGTTGGACCTTCTTTCTAACCCACCCCTTTAAATATGTTGGAAGTCTTCATGATGATTTGCTCGGATATTTGGAACTCCCGCAACAACAAGCTTTGGAATGACCGCTGTGATTCTCCATATTTAATGGTGACATGGTGGCAACAATTTTTGTCAGAAAACACCCCCTTGCTCAGGCCCCTGGCCAAAATCCTGGTCCTCCCAAATGGACAACGCCACCCTCAAGGCGTTTGAAACTTAATTTTGATGGTGCTTGGCGTGGGGAAAACCTTTTGGGGGGTGTGGGTATCATTGTAAGAGACGACACTGGGATTTTTCATGGCGGTTGCTTGCCTGAATTTTCCAAATGTGTCATCCCCTCTCCATGCGCGCGGAAGCCTTGGCAGCTAGGGAGTCTGTGGTTTCATCTGAGCAGGTTGTTGGTCTTGCTGGAAAGGGGTCCGCAGAGAGCTTTCTGCCGGTAGACCACGTCCTCAAACAGGCCCTCGTAGACGGCTAGAACTTCCTCTAGGTGGGTGTTGTTGACAATGTTCCGATCTATTTTCGCCTGTAGACCGGGGAGCTTCGTGGCGGCGTGAATGGCGACTGGGTCACATCACATACAGCCTTCAGCGATGCCGCCAGAGTCAACTCGGTGCCTTTACCGATGCCATCGGAGTCAACTCGGTGCCGGGGGTCGAGTCAAAGAGAAAGAAGAGAGTGATAATGAAAGGGAATGAAAAGCTGTAGAACTTGGAGAAGCAGAAGAAGTGTTGATTCTGGTGGTAATTGTTGAAGTGTCTAATGAGTTTGTTGTTGGAATTTGTGATGTTTGCATAACTTCCACATGTTTTTTTGGACGGTTTTGGTTGTCTCTTGAAGAAGCAGAGAGATAAAGATGGACTTTTGGCTTCACAGCCTTCCCTACTTAGTGTGGCGGAGATTTGAGCATTGGGGTTTTTAATTGTTTTTGTAAATTCACGGCGGAGGTGAAAAATTGGGAGAGAACCGACATAACTTTTCATGTCGATTTCCCACAGACGGCGCCAAATGTTGATGCACAAAACCGGAGGTCTTGGTACAACGTAAATTCATCCGTGAATCTGCATGAAATGTAAATAACACAAGATGTATCGTGGTTCACCCCAAGATTTGGGCTACGTCCACACTGATTATGTATTTAACTGAGGAAGAGAGAGCTCTGAGAGGGGATGAGAGGGGTAAGAAGGCTTCAGAAATGGCCTCCCCTAATTGTGAGGGTGAGGGGTCCTTTTATAGAATAAGGACTCCTCACTTATTACATATTTGCCCATTCCCTTATTACATAATTACATTTAAGTCCCCCGAGTATTTATACGAGGTCTAAATACGAGGCCCTAAATATGGTATAAACAAAACTAACCAACTAACTTGTACGTTAATTAATGTTATGTTGACACATATTGATATTTTGGTTCATGAAATAATATTAATTTAAAACGTACCAAACATATGGTATTTAAAATTTATGTTTTGAAACGTACCTGTCTGATAAAACGTTATACAGAGTGCATTTGAAACTTAACAATTATTTGGTACATCTTTTTACATTATTTCGATGAGTAATGATCATTTGGTATTAAACTACCAACTAACTGGTAAATTAATTCATGTTAATTTGACACATAGTGATTGTATGGTTCATGAATAAGATTAATTTAGCATGTACTAGATGTTTGGTGCATATTAGTTTTATTATTGGTACGTACCCAATTGATGAAATGTTATATAATGAGAGTTCTAAACGTGCCTTATTTGGTAGGTCTTTTAACGTTATGTTAATTCAAAATATACAAATCACTTGGTACATAAGGTGCAGTTTTGACAAGAATTGGTACGTAAGGTGCACACCACTCCAAGTAAAAACATAATGATTTATTACCAAAAATTGCTTTAATTTACAACTGCTTGTGAGCAAGAGAAACCTTTAATCTACTAGTGACGACATGAACAATACCAATTTTTCAAGTCCACCATCACTGAATCATCACTATGTACTTCAAATGCAAACTCACTTGATCGGCTGATGTGCCAATGCCTTCCCACCTCCAATAACTTATCCAACTGGTTCTCCCTTTCAAGTCCACCATCACAGAATCATCACTTTGCACTTTTGATCCTTCCATGATGCGAGATATATAAGCACACAAATTAAACCCTCTTTTTGTCAATTGTAGTAAAGAATGTAAGTAGGGATCGTTCTAGGCCGGGGATTAGGAGGGATTGCTAAAACACTTGAAACTGACTCAAAAACGTAAAACAAACTTTAAATCACTAAACTGGACTCAAAGAATGCAAAACTAAACTATAAAACACTAAAACAACTCAAAAGACTCAAAACAGCTCAAAACAAGCTAAAAGACTCAAATCTGCCACTAATAAAGAATTTGGACGAAAACAGGTTGTAACTTGGTTCAAAACACTTAAAAACACAAACAAAATCACTTTCTAACCAATATGACTCAACAAAGTAAAGGGGGGGGGGGATTGATTTTGATGAATTTGAAAACAAAACAAACAAGTCGTACACTAAACAGATTTTTGGATGAATTTGGTTAAATTGAATGGATGGAAGGCTAGCTAGGAGGTTCTTCTCCACACATGTCACACTTGCATACAAAGCGATTTCCAATTGCTTTTCAATAAACCATGAATTCTCAACGCCCCAGATTAACCGTGAATTGCACTAATTAACCCTCAGATTTTCCTAAAGTTATTGAATTGGATGATTGCATACGACAACCCAAAGTATTCCCCACAAGTTCCCTACATGAATTGCATAGTAGAGATACAAGCAAGAATCATTAAATTCTATGAAAATCATAAGCATTGACGAGGCACTTGTTACTATGAATTGCATGAAACTTATGCCAAGAATTTACTTAACGCAATTGTGATTAACAACCTTAACTACTTGTGAATATAAGTTCATAACGATTAGGTGAAACTCCCTTATATCCTAGCATTAGATTTATGCATGAAAATTAAGCGTGCACTCTCAACCAACACACACAAATCAGTTTTAATTCATATAGATAAGTAAATTGAATTCACAACTTATGAAATACAATTAGAAGTAATCAAATCATATTGCAAGCATAAACATGGTTTCAAATTCCCCCCTAGCTAAGGGGGGTTTAGTTTCTCATACTTACAAAGCAAAGATAAACAAATTTAGACATTGAAAACAAAAGAAAGAAAACACCTAAACGCTCCAACGATCCTAACTTGAATGGCATGCACGTCCAAGGCTTCTCCTCTTTCCTCTTTGCTACGGCACAAGGTTTTGGGGACAGGTTTGGATGGTATTTGTATGGAGGAATGGATGGGAGATGGTATGGTGGTGTTTATGATGGATGGGGAGTGTGGCAAAAGAGAGAAAGATGGCTAAAAATGTGTTTGTAACGTAGTGTATGAATGTGTAGATGGGTTTGGCTAAAAGAATGGATGGAGAATGGGTGGTGTGGCTGATTGTGTTTTTGATGTAGTGTAATGTGTAGTGTTCTTCCCTTCACTCCCTATTTATAGAAGCTCCAAAGCAAAGAATCACTCAAGTGGCTTCAATAAACAATACAAACAAAGACCAAAATGATGCACAAACAGCTAGTTTACATGCTCTTTTATCATTGTGTCTTGCCTTTAACAAAAGGCAATCATTCCTCTCTTGCTAATTCAACTCCCTTGTCGCTGTCCATGTGCCTTCATTCTTCAATTTCTGATGCATTTGCCTCGTATTCCATCCCTTTTCCACATGTACTAGTTGTTAGACAACTTTCACACACATGTTTTGCATCATTTCATCTTGCAAACATCATCTTTCGGCCACTTTACACCTCTACACACATGCTATGCATCATTTCAGCTTGCAATTATGTTTGTAGTTGCTGAAAATGTGAATACATCTTGTAAAGCAATCCAACAAATGGCATCTTTCACTTCTTTTCCTTTCAAATTGTTCCTTAAGTGTATGTATCTGCACACTTCCACACTTCAACTTCATTATTCAGATTTTTGCATGTGTTGAAACCCTTTTTAAAACACCAAAAACGTCCATCCCACTTGCTCCATATGCATGCAATCCATTTTGGCCCAAAATTGCTCCAAATTGCACCAAAATGCACTTTCTTTCCAACTTTGTTATTAGGACCTACAAACACACGAAAATAGCTTAAAACACTCTTATAAGCAATAACTAACTAAGTAAATGCAAGAAAACATGTTAACTAAGTCGCATAAATATGCTCCTATAAAATTCCCCCACACTTAGCTTTTGCTAGTCCTCGAGCAAAACGAAACAAACAAACAAAACAAAGTAAACAAAACACATTCTAATCCTTCCAACATTTGCCTCATGGATTTCCAATGCACATGACATGTTAAAAATCATTATTCCCACAGATTTTAGTTATCTTCACACTTGAGCACATACTTAATCACAGTCACCACTTACTAGTTCACATTTAACCAATTAAAATGATGTTTTGAATGTAGTAACATGCCGTAGAGAATTTGCTCAATTCCTTACAAGATACTCTCTATTTTCACACATTTTCTGACTACAGACCCTACACTAGTTATATGTGAGAATATTGATGTAAACATGAAAACGAACACTCACATATATGTGTTACAAAGAAAGCAATTTCTGGAGTTATTAAGCATGTTTAGATATGATCTCATGAATGGAATGCTACTACTTAGATGCGAGAACCAGTGACACCATATGCTCATACCAAATTCAAACTCCACAAATTGAAACACATAACACTCAAGATAGAAGTCAAGGGTTGTAACGGGGCTTGGGGTAATGGTTAACAAAGGAAAGATAGGGATAACAAACGTTCTTAAAGCAATAGCAAGCAAAGTAATGAAATTGAAACTTAGAATTCACTTTAGAATGCAGAAATCAACTTTTAACACAAAGGGAAGATTTAAGCAACACTTAGGGCCGAATTCAATGTTTTGGAGCCTTTCTTCAACAAACAACACTTTAGAACTCTTTTTCATACATTTTCACAACTTTTCATTTTTTTTTTCTTTTTGACCCCTGCCTTATTAAGGACTTTGGCACACACACACACAAGAATCACTTCCCCCACACTTGTTTTCTGCAATACATTAATCAAAAGGAATTCATTTTGAGTCATGCTTTACTATGCTTCAAGAACAAGGGTATGGATGGTCCTAATCTAGGCTAGGTGAGGATAGTGTGGGTTAACAAAGAACGTAGGATAAACAAGGCTCAACGGGGTTAAACTTAAACATATAATGAATGGGATAGGCTTTTTGGCTCTTGGATCACTAAACAACTTCATCTTGAATATGTGTTATGCAAATCAATAACATGCTTTGAATGAAATAGGCATGAGTTCTAGCATTTGGAACTAAATGATGAAACGCCTTCTAAGTAGCAACCATGCAAAGAATAATGAGATCATGCAACGACTTTAGAAAACAATGATGCATAGTTTATTAACTCTCCAAATAAACATTTAGGCTCAAGTCTCACAAGGTTGTAGCGTACATTTGAGTTCCTTCTTTCAAGCATGTTACAAAACTGATTTTTCCTTTATGATTGCATGTGAATTCATAAATTATAACCACAACCAAGCATACACCAAAGAGTAAATCAAAATTTCAACCATGTTTATAACTCTCTTTAACAGTCATGTAATTAAAAACCAAATCCTCATCATTGTGTTGGAAGGTACCCTAAGACACAAATAAACACACAAAAACAACTCTTTTTGGGTTTTTTTTTTTTTTTTTCAAAACAATTTTTCAAATTTTTATGAGATTTTCGGATTTTTATGTCAACACACACTAAAACACTCCAAAACAGTTTAAAAACACTTAAAAACAGCTTAAAAACAGCAAGGAACAACACTAGAAGTAATGGGTGATAAACTCCTACGAATTTCATGCAAAACAACTTGGTTACCCCCCCATACTTAAATCAAACATTGTCCTCAATGTTTTAAGCATAAACTCACACAAAAACAAGCAAACAAACAATTAACGAATAAACATGACAAATATGGCAAAGTAAAAACCAGACATAGTAGAGTTTAAGAACGCAAATCTGGTTTTAGAGATAGATGATCTTGTTGACTTTCCACAACTTTGATCTCGAACTGGTTTGGAATTCTGAGCGAGAGTTGCACAGTCTGCATTCTTCTCTGCTTGTTTCTTATGCATGGCAGGTAGTCACGAGGTAGAGGTGGTGGTCTGTTTCTTTCTTCAATCTTTCCAAGTGCCCACCTTTTCCTTTCTTTCTCCTTGTCCCTAGTTGAGGATGAATCAGCACGTTGTCTCCACATGCTTCGAGGTATCATTTTCACTTCCCTTATCTGTTCCCCAAGCAGATGTGGTAGACGAAGAGGAAGCATAAGATGATGAAGATGAGTACTCGAGAGCAAGGCTAGGTAAGTAATCAGGAAGAGGTTCCAGGTAGTTGGTTCCAGATCGGAAGATTGATACCAAGTGCTGGCTGATTGCTCTTTTTCTCCTTGTCCCAAAACAACGACAGGGAGAAGGACAGGGAGAAGGACAGGGAGAAAGCATGATATGAGATACTCTTGCTTTTAACCTTCATGATATGAAATACTTTTACTTTGGATGAGTTGTTTGCAGAGGTACCCCAAGGAATAAGGAACACTGAGTGACTCGAGAGGGTTTATTGGAAAGGCATTCTCGAAAAAGAAGAAGGGTTATGTATGTCTGCCTTGCAATGGAGGGTGAAGGGTGACATTTATAGGAATTAATAACCGGTACTATTCTTTCACTCTTGTCAGCAACTGTTGGATGATTTAATAGTAAACTTCACATGCTTTCTACTTCACAAGAGATCTTCGACAGATTTCCCATAATTTCCGCAAAGCTGAGTGTGCATGTGGTTAGCGCTGACACGTCTGGAAAAGAAAGTGCCTCTTCAATATTTGGAATCGGCGCTTCGACAAACTGCCCGTGATTTCCGTAAAGCTGACTCTGCATGTGACAGATGTTGACACGTCTCGAAAAGTAGATGGTTGGAATCGGCGCTTCGACAAACTGCCCGTGATTTTCGCAAAGCTTACTCTGCATGTGACAGATGCTGACACGTCTAGAAAAACAGATTGGCCGTGGTTTTTAAGCAAGCCCAACTTTTGAGAAAGCTAGCGCCTCTTTGATTTTTGAGTTGGCCTCTTCGATTTCTGAGCTCACCTCTTCGATCTCTGAAATCTCATCGAGTGCTGATTTTTATAGAGGTACGCAAGACGTTCAAAGCACACTTGAATTTCTACCTGTAGAAACTCCCTTCTTGCACTTCTACGATCTTGACTTGTCCGACCCCTTCTTTCTTTAACACCTCTGAAAATGTCTGGCCCCTCCGACCGTCGTTTTGACTTGAACCTTGGTGAAGAGGCAGTCTTGCCTTCTTCAGACAACATATGGCGCCCATCCTTCATATCCCCTACTGGTCCTCTTACCGTTAGGGATTCAGTGATGAAGAATGACATGATCGCTGCGGTGGTGGCTCGGAACCTTGTCACTCCTAAAGATAACAGACTGCTTTCCAGACGGTCTGATAAGTTGGCTGTTAAGGAGTCTCTGGCTCTTAGTGTGCAGTATGTAGGTTCTGTGTCCAACATGGCCCAACGCCTATTTGCTCGAACCCGTGAAGTTGAATCGTTGGCGGCTGAAGTGATGAGTCTCAAACAGGAGATTAGAGGGCTTAAGCATGAGAATAAACAGTTGCACAAGCTCGCACACAACTATGCCACAAACATGAAGAGGAAAATTGACCAGATGCAGGAATCTGATGGTCAGATTTTACTTGATCATCGGAGGTTTGTAGGTTTGTTCCAACAGCATTTTCCTTCGTCTTCTGGGGCTGTACCGCGTAGTGAAGCTCCAAATGATCAACCTCCGATACCTCCTCCTTCTGTGGCCCCGCCGACTACTGAGGCTCCGCCGACTACTAAGACTTCTCCCAAACAGCCTTTGTGAAGGCTTCCTCTTGTATTTTTCTGCTTAATGTTCCTTTCTTTTTTTTATGAATGTAAAAATACCTTGCATATCTGTCAATGTTTCAAAAAAAAAAAATCCAAACCCAAAAATAATTAAATAAGCAACAACCAAAGAAATTAAAAAAAAAATTGACAATCAGGCAAAATGAAAATGCAGAAAAAGGAAGGTTTTTAGAAACGCAAAACTGCTTGTGGAGCGATTCAAAAATCTTCCTCATTTGAATACATGGGTTGCCTCCCAAGAAGCGCTTGCTTTAACTTCTTCCAGCCGGACGATACCTCCATTTAAGCTTGAACAGGGCCCATGGCATGGAGGGGTACATTCTCCACGACTTACTCCTCAAAGGCCTCATAATAGGGCTTCAAACGATGCCCATTTACCTTGAATTCTTGTTGCGTCTTCAAACTTTGTATTTGGACTGCACCATGAGAAAAAACATTAGTAACCACAAAATGACCAATTCATTTGGAACGCAACTTACCAGGAAACAAGCGAAGGCGGGAATTAAAGAGTAACACTTTCTGCCCAATGGAGAATGATTTGCCTCAAATCATCTTGTCATGGAGAGCCTTCGTCTTCTCCTTGTAAATTCGGGCGTTTTCATAAGCCTCATGCCTAATCTCTTCAAGTTCATTTAATTGGAGCTTTCTATGAATTCCCACGGCATCAAGGTTCATGTTGAATGTTTTGACGGCCCAATGTGCCTTGTGCTCCAATTCTACGGGAAGATGGCATGGTTTGCCATAAATAAGCAAAATTGGGACATGCCAAGGGGTGTTTTGTATGCCGTGCGATATGCCCACAATGCATCCTCCAAACACGAGCTCCAATCCTTCCTTGTTGGCCCAATGGTCTTCTCTAGAATTTGTTTGATCTCCCTATTAGACACATCGGCTTGCCCATTGGTTTGAGGATGATAAGGTGTTGAAACCTTATGGTTGACATTGTACTTCCTTAACAACGCCTCAATGGTCCGATTGCAAAAGTGAGACCCTCCATCACTGATGATTACTCGTTACATGCCAAACCTTGCAAATATGTTGGTTCTAATGAAATCTGCAACCAATTTAGAATCATTAGTCCGGGTGGCTTTTGCTTCCACCCACTTTGACACATAATCAACTGCAAGCAAAATATACATGAAACCATTCGAGGAAGGAAAGGGACCCATAAAATCAATACCCCAAACGTAAAAAATTTCAACATTGAGCATGGAAACCTACGGCATTTGATCCCTTGCACTTATATTTCCTGTTCTTTAGCATTTATCACATGTTAAGCAAAAAGTTCTAGCATCCTTAAAGATACTAGGCCAATAGAACCTACATTGTAACACCTTAAGTGATGTTCTTTGTGTGCCAAAGTGACCACCACATGCATATGTATGACAAAAGCTTAAAATGGAATGAAACTCAGAATCATGCACACATCGACGAATAATCTGATCAGGGCAATATTTCCACAAATATGGATCATCCCATACATAAAACCGTGCATCATTCCTAAGCTTATCACGTTGGTGTCTAGTGAGAGTTCTTGGAATTCGTTTAGACACCAAAAAGTTGACCAAATCAGCATACCACGGTTCACTTACCTTAATGGACATCAATTGTTCATCAGGAAATATTTCAGCAATGGGTAGGGACTCCTCATTATGCATCATATGGCTTAGGTGGTCAGCCACCATGTTTTCGCTTCCCTTTTTGTCTCGAATCTCAATGTCGAACTCTTGAAGAAGCAATATCCAACAAATTAACCGCGGCTTGGCTTCCTTTTTAGTGAGCAAGTATTTCAAAGCTGCATGGTCAGTGAAAACAATTACTTTAGTACCAATCAAATATGATCTAAACTTATCTAAAGCAAAAACAACGGCAAGAAGTTCTTTTTTTGTCGTGGAATAGTTCAACTGCGCATCATTCAACGTCCGTGAGGCATAATAGATGACATGCGGCCTCTTGTCCTTCCTTTGTCCCAAAACAGCTCCTAAAGCATAATCGGACGCATCACACATAAACTCGAAAGGTAGGCTCCAATCTGGTGGGACAATGATTGGTGCCGTGGTCAACAACTCTTTGAGTTGATTGAATGATGCCGTGCATGCCTCATTAAACTCAAACGTCACATCTTTTTGTAGTAGTCGGCAAAGAGGTTGTGCCACCTTTGAGAAGTCTTTGATGAACCTACGATAGAAACCTGCATGGCCAAGAAAAGAACGAACCTCTCTAACCGAAGTAGGAGAGGGTAAGTGATGCACAAGATCTATCTTTGACTTATCAACCTCAATACCATTTTCAGAGATAATATGACCCAAAACTATACCTTGTTTAACCATGAAATGACATTTTTCCCAATTAAGCACAAGGTTAGTTTCAACGCAACGTTTTAAAATCAAGCTAAGATTATGCAAGCAACCATCAAAAGAATCACCAAAGACGCTAAAATCATCCATAAAAACCTCAATTATTTTCTCAACATAATCAGAAAATATCTCATCATGCATCTTTGAAACGTGGCAGGTGCATTACATAAACCAAAAGGCATGCGACGATAAGAAAATGTACCAAAAGGACATGTAAAAGTGGTTTTTTCTTGGTCCTCGGGTGCTATGACAATTTGATTATAACCAGAATAACCATCAAGAAAACAATAAAAAGCATAATCGGCTAACCTCTCAAGCATTTGATCAATGAATGGCAAGGGAAAGTGATCTTTCTTTGTAGTGGCGTTTAGCTTTCTATAGTCGATACACACTCTCCAACCGGTTTGAATGCGAGTAGGCACAAATTCATTCTCCACATTTGCTACCACCGTCACTCTGGATTTCTTCGGAACGCATTGAACAGGCGAAACCCACCTACTATCCAAGATTGGATAGATAACTCCACAATCTAAAAGCTTGATGACTTCTTTCTTCACAACTTCCATCATAGGAGGGTTGAGTCGGTGCTGAGCCTCTCGAGATGTTTTAGACCCCTCCTCCAAAAGTATGCGATGCATGCAAGTTGTGGGGCTAATTCCTTGGATGTCGGCCAACGTCCACCCAATTGCTGTTTTGTACTCCTTTAGCACCCTCACTAACTTACCTTCTTCTTGTGCCGTGAGTGAGCATGAAATAATGACGGGCAACGTCTCATCCTCTCCCAAGTAAACGTACTTCAAGTGACTAGGCAATGGCTTAAGTTTAAGTGTAGGTGGCTGCACAACTGAGGGAAGCATCTTATTAGCCGAAACTGAACTTAAAATTGGGTCCAAAAACTTACCAGTTTGTGGTGGCAATGACTCAAGGGCAGCCACCATCTTAATGACCTCATCACTAGGTGGTACGGCACATGAGTTCATATGCATGACGTGGGTTCCCATGGTTGTTGCTTCAACGTTTTGCTTGCCCATTCCTCGTGCAATGACCAATTCAAGTGCATCGTCGTTCAATTTGTAAAAATGGTCCTACGCCAAAGAGTCAATTACATCAATAATAAAACATGAATGATTCTCACTAGGATACTTCATAGAATCAGAAAGATTGAAATTAATAACTTCCCCATCAAACTCCATCGTCAATGTTCCATTAAACACATCAATCTTTGTCCGAGCCGTTTTCATGAATGGCCTTCCAAGGAGGATGGGCAATGAAGGGGAATGGTCTGACTCGTCCATTTCAAGCACGTAGAAATCCGCTGGAAAGATTAAGTGATTGACCTGCACTAAAACATCTTCCAAAACTCCCTTTGGATAGGCATTAGATCGATCGGCCAATTGTATAATCACACCATCATTTTTCAATTCGCCTAAGTGCATAGATGCATAGATTTAATAAGGCATGACATTTATAGATGCACCTAAGTCTAACATGGCAGATTAAAAATGAGTATTACCAATTACACAAGGAATGGTAAAGCTACCCGGATCTTTGCATTTAGTGGGCAGTTTACATTGTAAAATAGCTGAGACATTTTCACTTACCTTGACAACCTCCTTACTCGAAATTCTCTTCCTAGTTGTGCAAAGTTCTTTTAAAAACTTGGCATACCTGGGAACTTGCTTAATTGCATCCAAAAGTGGTATATTGACTTGAACTTTTCT
This sequence comes from Malus domestica, assembly GCF_042453785.1. Lineage (NCBI taxonomy): Eukaryota > Viridiplantae > Streptophyta > Magnoliopsida > Rosales > Rosaceae > Malus > Malus domestica. The sequence continues at coordinate 38,368,426 of NC_091675.1, read as the reverse complement.
AAACGTTTCCAAAATATCCTTTTTCAGCCTCCTCCTTCTTTGATTGCATAAACCTACGAGGAAAGGGTACATTTGGAGGAACAACGTTAGAATTAATCAAAATTGGAACTTCCTTACCCTTGTTGGCCGAATTGGATGGTTTATGAGCTTTTGGGGCCTGCGGCAAAGGTGTTTCCACCCTTGCCGTGGGGGTGCTTTGCTCCTCTTCTTCAATTATCAATTCTTCAACCTCATTGGAACGTGAATTGGACGGTTGGGTATCAGATCCAACTTGTTTTCCACTTCACAAACTCATGGCTTTTGCAGATTCAAATCCTCCCTTCGGATTGACAACGGTCGAACTAGGCAACTTACCTTGCTCTCTGAATTGTCCTACAAACTCCGCAATCTGCCCAATTTGCTTCTCCATTTGGTCCACCCTTTTGTCTTGGTTTTGCATTGCTTTGGCTTGATTTTCTTGCCCCTAAGACAAATTGGTGAGTAATTTAAGAAGTGTGTCATCATCTAAAGATGTACCTGAGGTGTTTTGGGTAGGTTGTTGTGGGGCTTGTGTTGGTGCGTATTGCTTGGTATAGAAGCCCGGAGGTTGCTGCCTAAAGCCTCCTTGTTGTTGGGACTATTGGGGCTCCCTCCACTTAAAATTTGGATGGTCTCTCCAACCTGGATTGTACGTATTAGAATATGGATCGTTCCTTGGCTGGTTGTGGCCTTGAAATTCAATTGCATTGGCGCTTTCCCATCCACCATTTTCAATCAATATGAGGGCACTTTTCAAAGGCATGTCCTTGGATAGAACACACACCACATACACTTGGTTCTTTCATCCTCATTCCTTCGGCCATCTGAGACACAATGGAAGTAAGATTAGCTAACTGTGATTGAATGTCAGATGTGGAACTTACCTCATTCACTTACTGTCGTGGGGTGTCTCTTTGACCAACGCCTTCATATTGTTGAGCATTCAATGCTCGGTTAGCAATTAAGGTCTTGGCAGCCATGGGTGTTTTGTCCACCAAAGCTCTTCCCGCTGAGGCATCTAGCATTTGGCGTTCAATTGGTAGAATCCCTTCGTAGAAATATTGAAAAAGAAGCTCCTCTTTCATCTGGTACTGTGGACATAAAGCAACAAGGGTTTTAAAACACTCATAGTAAGTGGGAAAGGATTCACCTTGGTTTTGCTGAATACCATTAATCCTTTTGCGTAGTAGAATGACTCGAGAGGTTGGGAAAAACTTCTCCAAAAATGTCCGTTTCATACTCTCCCATGATATGACAGTTCCGGGGGCTAGCTCATACAACCAATCTTTAGCCTTTTCTAAGAGAGAAAAGGGAAAAGCCTTCATTTTCAGAATGTTCCCATCAACATTCACAGGGGTCATGCTCGAACAAACAACCTCGAACTCCTTCAAGTGTTTATTAGGATCTTCCATGGACATCCCGTGGAACTTAGGGATGTGATGCAACAAACTTGATTTCAATTTGAACTTGTCCGTCTTCCCTAGGGCAGCCAGGGGGTATTGGATGCATAGGGGAGTGGCATTGTCCAATCCCGAAACGGAAAGCTCCTTGATTGTTCGATTGCCCGCTGCCATGTTAGGATCTTCCTCTTCCTCTTCAAGTGGATGTTCTTCAAACTCAGGTTTAGGAATAGGTGGGTTACGATCTTGCTGATTCCTATTCCTTTTCAAAGTCCTCTCAAAATCATCGTCAAAGTCCAAGATATGCTCACGAATCGGATGAGAACTCCGAGTCATAAACTAGTACCTAAAACAAGAAAACAAACAAGGTCAGTAACTAACATAAAAAATAAACACAAAAATAAACAAAAAAGAAATAACAAGGGGATTAGCAATGTTGCTAATCCCCGGCAACGGCACCAAAAATTTGATGCGAGATATATAAGCACACAAATTAAACCCTCTTTTTGTCAATTGTAGTAAAGAATGTAAGTAGGGATCGTTCTAGGCTGGGGATTAGGAGGGATTGCTAAAACACTTGAAACTGACTCAAAAACGTAAAACAAACTTTAAATCACTAAACTGGACTCAAAGAATGCAAAACTAAACTATAAAACACTAAAACAACTCAAAAGACTTAAAACAACTCAAAACAAGCTAAAAGACTCAAATCTGCCACTAATAAAGAATTTGGACGAAAACAGGTTGTAACTTGGTTCAAAACACTTAAAAACACAAACAAAATCACTTTCTAACTAATAGGACTCAACAAAGTAAAGGGGGGGGGGATTGATTTTGACGAATTTGAAAAAAAAACAAACAAGTTGTAAACTAAACAGATTTTTGGACGAATTTGGTTAAATTGAATGGATGGAAGGCTAGCTAGGAGGTTCTTCTCCACACATGCCACACTTGCATACAAAATGATTTCCAATTGCTTTTCAATAAACCATGAATTCTCAACGCCCCAGATTAACCGTGAATTGCACTAATTAACCCTCAGATTTTCCTAAAGTTATTGAATTGGATGATTGCATACGACAACCCAAAGTATTCCCCACAAGTTCCCTACATGAATTGCATAATAGAAATACAAGCAAGAATCATTAAATTCTATGAAAATCATAAACATTGACGAGGCACTTGTTACTATGAATTGCATGAAACTTATGCCAAGAATTTACTTAACGCGATTGTGATTAACAACCTTTACTACTTGTGAATATAAGTTCATAACGATTAGGTGAAACTCCCTTATATCCTAGCATTAGATTTATGCATGAAAATTAAGTGTGCACTCTCAACCAACACACACAAATCAGTTTTAATTCATATAGATAAGTAAATTGAATTCACAACTTATGAAACACAATTAGAAGTAATCAAATCATATTGCAAGCATAAACATGGTTTCGAATTCCCCCCTAGCTAAGGGGGGTTTAGTTCTCATACTTACAAAGCAAAGATAAACAAATTTAGACATTGAAAACAAAAGAAAGAAAACACCTAAACGCTCCAACGATCCTAACTTGAATGGCATGCACGTCCAAGGCTTCTCCTCCTTCCTCTTTGTTGCGGCACAAGGTTTTGGGGACAGGTTTGGATGGTATTTGTATGGAGGAATGGATGGGAGATGGTATGGTGGTGTTTAGGATGGATGAGGGGTGTGGCAAAAGAGAGAAAGATGGCTGAAAATGTGTTTGTGATGTAGTGTATGAATGTGTAGATGGGTTTGGCTAAAAGAATGGATGGAGAATGGGTGGTGTGGCTGATTATGTTTTTAATGTAGTGTAATGTGTAATGTTCTTCCCTTCACTTCCTATTTATAGAAGCTTCAAAGCAAATAATCACTCAAGTGGCGTCAATAAACAATACAAACAAAGACCAAAATGATGCACAAACAGCTAGTTTTCATGCTCTTTTATCATTGTGTCTTGCCTTTAACAAAAGACAATCATTCCTCTCTTGCTAATTCAACTCATTTGTAGGTGTCCATGTGCCTTCATTCTTCAATTTCTGATGCATTTGCCTTGTATTCCATCCCTTTTCCACATGTACTAGCTGTTAGGCAACTTTCACACACATGTTTTGCATCATTTCATCTTGCAAACATCATCTTTCGGCAACTTTACACCTCTACACACATGCTATGCATCATTTCAGCTTGCAATTATGTTTGTAGTTGCTGAAAATGTGAATACATCTTGTAAAGCAATCCAACAAATGGCATCTTTCACTTCTTTTCCTTTCAAATTGTTCCTTAAGTGTATGTATCTGCACACTTCCACACTTCAACTTCATTATTCAGATTTTTACATGTGTTGAAACCCTTTTTAAAACACCAAAAACGTCCATCCCACTTGCTCCATATGCATGCAATCCATTTTGGCCCAAAATTGCTCCAAATTGCACCAAAATGCACTTTCTTTCCAACTTTGTTATTAGGACCTACAAACACACGAAAATAGCTTAAAACACTCTTATAAGCAATAACTAACTAAGTAAATGCAAGAAAACATGTTAACTAAGTCGCATAAATATGCTCCTATCATTCCACAACCTGTGACACAAGAACAGTGAGAATAGCCAATTCAGATTGAATTTCGGCCATTGAACTTACCTCATTAACTTGGTGTTGCCATGGGGGATCTCTGTGTCCAATTCCTTCATATTGTTGTGCATTCAAGGCTCGATTCGCTATTAAGATCTTGGCTGCAATAGGGGTTTTGTCAACCAAAGCACCACCTGTCAAGGCATCTAGCATTTGTCTCTCAATTGGAAGTAGTCAATCGTAGAAATATTGAATTAAAAGCTCTTCCTTCATTTGATGTTGTGGGCAGGATGTAACTAACGTCTTAAAATGCTCATAATACGCTAGAAATGATCCTCCTTGGCTTTGTTGAATTCCACTAATTTTCTTCCTCAAAAGAATGACTCTTGAAGTTGGGAAGAATTTCTCTAAGAATGCTCTCTTTATGCTTTCCTAAGAAGTGACAGTTCCAGGTGCTAATTCATATAGCCAATCTTTAGCATTGTCCTTAAGAGAGAATGGAAAGGCTTTCATCTTCAAAATATTGCCATCCACGTTGATTGGTGTCATGCTCGAGCACACCAGGTTCTTCCATGGACAACCCTGTTGGAAATGTGCCCTAAAACCAATCATATGATGATACTTTACGAACATTTCACATGTTAAACTAATCTAGTTTAATATCAAGGGCAAAAATTATTGTTTTAAGTCGTCTCATATAAATGTTATATGCTTAAACGATAAGTCCAAGGAATATGTAATTTAAACAAGTTAGATTTATGAGATCATTCTCTTTCGTATACATATCCTAAATGTTCCTGATCATAGGATTGCCAATTGGGCATTGACAGTCCGTTAAGATCAGTACGTGTTGTGTCTTCTCTCATGGAGAGTGACTGGTCTCGAGTCATTGGTGTGATTGACACCAAGACAAGCATGTAGGTGCTCAATAGCGAATAAGTCCACTGAACACGATCAACGAGGAGTTCTCATACTCATGTCACATGAGAACTCATGGTTGGGATAATGCAAAGTAGTCCTTTGACCTGAGGCATCATAGTTGTCTTGTGGTTAAGTCCTTGATCTTTGACTGTGTCAAAGTCACTCCATCAGAGGGTGTCCACGGCATAGTTGGGGTTAAGCCACTTAGCCGTGGAGGCAAGTGAATGCGCAACAAAGGATCTCTAACCTTCAAACCGTTTGAGGGAGAATACTCTATGATATGATTAAGAATCTCTGGCCAGAGTATGAATGAGATTTAGGAAGTCATTCCAAATCACATTCAAGGTAATCATATAAGTAAATGAATGACATTGGATAGTAGACATGATTAAACTATCAAACCAAACAATGTGGTCAAGAGTGTTGTATTAGAGAAAGACCGTATTGCATTGTAATCCTAAACTGAATAGGTTCTCCACCTCTTCTGATTAGCTTGGGTAACCATGAAATACTGCTAGGTGTCATTCATGGTTTGTGAAAGCCCTAAACGTGTATAATCACTAAAGGGAGAATTGAAAGTAAGTTTCAATTCACAATCGATTTGAAAGAGTTCTATTCGCCCACTGCCTCGCTAAAAGGAACCTAATGGATCGTACATCGTGTAAGGTAAAGATTGAAGAAACAACGGAGATGAGTAAGGATAATTAAATGGTTTAATTATTTATGGCAAGGATTAATTAATATGTTAATTAATCAAACGAATAAAGTTCGTTAAAGACCTCGGGTTAGTTTTGGGCCGCAAGGCCCAATGGGATTTGAATGTCAAGCCCATTAACTCAAGTTGTATGACAACTTGAAAACACAAAGGGCTTGAAAGTCCAATAAACCCTTAAGGCTGGCCAAATAGAGGAGGGTAGTGAACTTGGCTTAATTGCAAGTTTGCCACTCCATTGTGAGGTGGTATAAAGGCAACTTTATAGCCATTTCATCCTTAGGGTTTCTTTTGGGAGAAAAGATGAGAACAAAAGCTCTCTTTGCTCTCTAAGAGGCCGGCCACCTTAGAGGAACATAGCTAGCAATCTTACTTCCTCTAGGTCACTCATTTCTTCATCAATCCTTCCTTGGTGTGGAGACTTAGAGGTTCTCAACTTTGAGAACTTGGAGAAACCAATTCTTCCATCCAAATCCATGGAGCTAAGAAGCAAGGAATGAAGGCCCTATCTCTTGGGTGATTATCCTTTGCTTATGCAAAGAGGAATCAACAAAGGTATAAATTTCTCAACTCACTTTGTTTTGAGTTGAGTCTTGGTTCACCTAACTACTAGGCTTTGAATTTCATGGGTAATGTTTTGTTTTGAGTGCATGTAAGCATGATTCCATCTTTAATTTGTTAATTGCATGCTATAGATGTTGCTCAAATGAACATGTTTTTCACAAAATTTCCTTCAAACCCATGGTATTTGGGAATGTGATGTAGCAAACTAGACTTCAATTCGAACTCATCAATCTTGCCTTAGGCTGCTGTAGGGCATTGAATGCAAAGAGGCACGGCAAAAGTTCCTTAATTGTTCGATTGTCAACAACCATGTCTTGTTCCTCTTCAAATTCTTCTTCAATTTCAACTTCAGGTTCAGATTCGGAACTAGAACTAGGTGGATTGGGTTCTGGCTGCTTCCTGTTTCTTCTCAAAGTTCGTTCAAAATCGTCGTCAAACTCCAATATGTGTGCACGAACAGGTTGAGAACTTCGAGTCATAAACTAGTACCTATAACAAAGCAAAACAAAATCAGAAACACAAACAAAATAAGAATAGAAACAAAGGGAAGATTAGCAATTTTGCTAATCCCCGGCAACGGTGCCAAAAATTTGATGTAGTATAAACTAGCACACAAATTAAACCTTATTAAGATAGTTGTAGTACGCGTAAGCAAGGATCGTTCTACGTCGGGGATTAACTAGGGACGCTAATCAAGACAAATTAAACTTAAAAACTGAAACTAGACTCAAACAACTCAAAACAAGCTAAACTGACTCAAATAACACAAAACTAAGTTGAATTGGCTCAAAACAATAACTAGAATGTAATTTGGATGAAAATTGAACTCAAAAGACTCAAAACAATGTAAAACAACCAATCTGGATAGATTCTAACCTAAGAACACGAAATAGAAAGGGGGTTTGTTTTGGACGAATTTAAAACTAAAACTAAACAGATTTAAAGATTCTAAATACTTTGAACGAAATTGGTGATTTAAGGGGTGAATGACTAGTTAGAGGGTCCTCCACACATGACACATATGTATACAAATCGATTTCCAGTTATTCTTTCAATAAACCATGAACGACATTGCCCCAAATTAATCGTGAGAAACACAATTTAACTTTCGGATTTTCCTAAATTCATTGAATTGGACTCAGCGGCACAACCAAATTATTCTTATCAAGTTCCCTATATGAACAGCATGATAGAGATACATATCAAAGATCATTAAGTTCTATGAAAATCATAAGCATTGACAAGGCATTCGTAACTATGAACTGCATGATACTCCTGCCAAGAATTCACTTAACACAATCATTACTAGTGACTTTTACTACTTGTGAATATAAGTTCATAACTATTAGGTGAAATTCCCTTATATTCTAGCATCAAATTCATGCATGCAAACTAAGTATGCATCCTTAATCAACACACAAGAACAAGTTATCAATCAAACAGATAAGTAAATTGCATTCACAATTTATGAAATCATAACTGGATGTAATCAATTCATATCACATATATGTTCATGGCTTTGAATTCTCCTCTAACTAAAACGAAATTAGTTCCACATGTTCATCATAATTGAAAACCAAATTAAACCAAACATTGGACTAAAACTAAGGATAAAAAGAACCCATAAATGCTCTAGCACTCCAATGGCAGATTGGGCACAATCCTTGGGTGCTAGGGCATGACACAAGTCCTCCTTCTCCTTGTAGCACGTCACAAGCCTCCAAATACCTTCAGAAACCTACAGCACTCATGTATTTTTCTCTCTGATTTCTCTATTGTGTGTGGTGCAAATACCGTCAGAAAATATGTATTTATAGGCTAGGGTTTCGGCACAAAAGTTGTGGAGGAGAAGGATTACACAATCCTAGGGAAAAAGGACTAGGAAATTCGGCACAAAGCTTCTAGAATGGAATATTTGACAGATTTCTAGAAGATAAAGGATAAGAGGGTGCGGCACCATTTAGGATCAGGAATAGGGCTTCTAGAAAGGGGTATTTAGGTGATTGAATGTGAAATTGATCCCCCTTGCAACTGGAATTAAGGTAGGAAAAGATTAGGTTAGAATAAGATAAGATAAGGTTGAATAATGTTTTGGATAATGTTCCTTCCTTTTAGCTGATTCCTTATCTTCTTTGTCTTGACTTTGTTTTCTTCATCTCCTTAGCATATTCCTAGCCTCTTGAACTCCAAAAACGTCCATCCACCTTGCTCCATACATCTGCTATCCATTCTTGGCCTAAAACTGCTTCAAAATGCTCCAAATTGCACTTTCATACCAATTTTGTCATTTGGACCTGCAAACACACAAAAATAGCTTAAAACACTCTAAGAAGTAGAAACTAGCTATGAAAATACAAGAAAACAAGCTAACTAAGTCGCATAAATATGCTCCTATCATTGCTTTTCCCAAAATCTTTTGTAGTTTTGATTTGTCTTCTAGTTCTTTGGGTGTTAATACAAAGGTTGCCATGTGAATGAGTTTCCCAAATAATTTGGGAAGTTTGACAGCAAGCTTTTCCTTCTTTGTAAACTTTGGACAGCTTGAATTCTTTCAAGTCCAACTTCACGTGGCAGAGAAGCAAATACATTTTAGCTACTTATTTAGAGATTGGAAAATTTTCTTTCTTTCCTTTTGTCTTGTAGCATCTGTCAGTTTCATTTCAATGCTTTTGGTCAATATTTTGACCTAGTATTTGACCAAAATGGTATCCACATTTAAGTCCTCGGAAATATGTCTTCCTCTCTTTTTATTTGTCTTTATCAAAAGTTGAATTGGGGAATTTCTTTTTGTGGAATTGGACCAAGCATGAGTTGATCACTTCTTTTCCCTTGTTCATTTGTCTACACATGCACTTATTCTCTTATTGGACAGCAAAGAATAACTTTGCATATAAGACTTGGCTTCCTGTGTCTGCTTCCTTAGCTTGATTTTTTTGACAGATGGCAATTAAAATTAACTTTACCCAACATGACAACCACGTGAATGGCATTCATGTTATCTAGAAGTCTTTTCTTCTTCCTCCTCTTCTGGAATAATCTTTTAAAGTATAGAACACTAGCAAAATGCCATCTACTTAGGGCATGTTGTTCTGCTTTTGCCAACAACCTTCTGCACAGTTGGTGATTGAATGAAGAAAAGGTTGTTGTCCATATTTGGAGTTGGACAAAAATTGCTCTTCCTCCATTGCTTGTCGTGACACTGATTGCTCTTTTCTTTCTTGGGATGGATGTCGAACATGGATTTCTTTAGTTTGATCAGAACTTCACGAGGTAGTTTAGGCCACCCCGAAGAAATTCATGGGATTTTGGAGATTATTTTCGTTGCTGTCAGTGGGAAGTCTAGATCCTTTTCTTCATTTTTCTTCCAAACGTTGCAATTTTCTTGTATAAATTGAAGGTTACAAACTCTAGGTAGCTGATTACACCCCTTTTTTTTCATTTTTGTCTGCAACACAACATCAAACAAGAGAAATAAATAATTTAATAGAACTTGTTTCATACCTGGTGATGAATGTTCTTCTTTGTATCTTGATTCAAAAGCATGAATGGTTGAACTCCTTGTTCACTTTTCTAGCAGCACTTTGTTGCTTTTGGTATTTTCTCTCAAAGTTTCTCTATTTTTCTACAGAGTATCTCCTCCTTTTTTTTTGTGTCCCTCTCTCACTGCAACTTGTGCCTATTTATAGACATCTTAGGAAGGCTTTGGAGCTGTTACGTGGGGGAGATAGAGGTCATGTCTTCCGCCACTTTCTCTCAACCTCTCTCACTGACTATCTCTGTCTTCCACGTCCTTTTGTTGCAGAAAATGGGGAGCCCCTGTTTTGCATGTTTCTTCCCCCTTTTCTAGGAAGAAATGCATACTTTATTTATTTATTTATTTATTTATTTATTTATGGATGTTGATTTGTATGTAAAGCCCATCCTCATCTTTTGGGCTGGATTATATTTTTGTTTTGCCTTGTAGTTTGACCCAATTTGTATGGACTCTATTTTTTTATATGTTATATAATTTTATTGTTCAACAATGGCATCCACATCAAGACCTACAAGTCCCAAGAGTGTGAAGTCTGTGACGTTCACGTCACCTAGTAAATCTCAAAATTTAACATTGTCCTTTTTTCTTTCGAGTTTTTCGGTCGAACCCAGTTTTCCAATCCCGATGAAAATGTTAGATACCAATCCCGGCCACCGGTACAACCTTAACTTGCTGCAAGAGTTGCAAGGAATGGCGAGAGGAGGAAGATGAGGATATTTTTTGTAAATTGATACCATTGCAATAAGAGAGAGAATATTAAATAGCACTAGCAAATAGGGATGGCAACGGTTCAATTTGAGGACGAAACTGCTATATCCATCCCCATAACCAAGAAAATTAACCATATCCATAACCGCAAATTAACCATCGATTATTATCCATAACCATACCCACCAGGTAAAGGATTTCTCATCGGTTAATGGTTATATCCATCTTCGTCAATACAAAAAATATAATTGCTCAATTGACGCATTTTGATTTAGTAAATATTAACTTCCTCATTAAATATTTGATGTATAAAATGATTTAATGAATGGATCTTTTGGAGTAGAAAAATTAAAGCTAAAAGATGATGATGTTGGCTAATCTTTGATGTCTCCCGTAATAAATTCTCATTGATTTTGATTGATATCAAAACTTTCGAACTTTCCCACAAAATGCAACTCACACAATGCAACTTTTGTATTCTCAAGATAATGATTTGGTGAATAATGAATATATATATATATATATATTTATATATATTATAATATTATTATATTATATATTATTCGGTTCGGATTCGAGAATGGATACGGATTGGTAACTCCTATAACCATATCCCAAACCATAACCGAATAATATTCACGGTTTTTTCCCATATTCAAAATATACCCAAATTTCCATACCCAAATTCAATTCATTCGGGCGGTTATCCACAGATATCGGGTTTAACGGTGACAATTGTCATCCCTACTAGCCAACCTCTCCAATACAAGATTGCCACATGGCATACATAGCCTAGACTCATTAACAAACTACATAAAAGAAGGATAAATTACATATTAACCCCAAAACCTTACATTTTGACCCTAAAACATTACAATTCGACCCAAAATCCTATTACTTTTGATTGAGGCAATCACATTACATAACAATGCTTCCCCCTTAAAATAACCTTGTCCACAAGGTTCACACTAGAAAGGCAGGAAACCGAGTCTTGAAGTCATCAAAATCCTCCTATGAAGCTTCAATTGCTTCCTACCTAAGCCACTGCACCAACTGTTGTACACCAGCTGCATTCCCTTTTCTTGTACATCCTTCTAGCCAAGATTGCTTGAGGAGAATTCTGCACCTAACCATCATCTGTTGCAATTGGTAGATTCACACTTGGAGCCACTTTATCTCGTAATTGCTTCTTGAGACAACTGACATGGAACAAAGCACGTATCTTGATTTTTTCTAGTAATTTCAATTTATAAGCTACAACACCAATCTTTTCCAGAATTTCATAACGGCCATAAAACATAGGTTGGAATTTGTGATAGCTGTGTCTAGCAAGTGTTTGCAACTAATAGGGAACCAGTTTCAGATATACCCAATCTCCCACATTGAAATGCCTCTCAGTTCTTTTTTTATCAGCTTGAATCTTTATTCTATTTTGTGCAATCTCCAAATTATGCTCGAGAACACCTAGCATGCTATCTCCTTCCAACATACTTTGTTCCACATAATTCATCCTAGCAGTTCCTCTTTCGTATAGAGCTATATGTGGAGAGGAATGACCATATACCAATTCAAAAAGTGTAAATCTTGCAGAAGTATGATGTGATGTATTAAAGCACCACTCAATCCAAGGCAACCAATTCAACCATTTCTTAGGTTGTTCTTCAATGAAACACCTTAAGTAAGTTTCTAAGTATCTATTCACCACCTCAGTTTGTCCATCACTCTGAGGATGATAACCACAACTCATGCACAATTTTGAACCTTGTAGCCTGAAAATTTCTCTCCAAAATGCACTAATGAGTATAGGATCTCTGTCACTCACAATGGAACTTGGCATACCATGCAATCTAAATATAGACTCAATGAAAGCCTGAGCCACAATCACTGCAGTATATGGATGACAAAGACTATAAAGTGTGCATATTTATAGAGTCTGTCTACCACAACCATGATCACAATTTTACCCTTACAATTTGGCAACCCAACTATGAAGTCCATGCTAATATCATACCAAGTCTTTTGTGGGATTGGTAATGGTTGTAATAACCCAAAAGGTGTTATATTATGCACTTTGCTGTGCTGGCAGATGCCACATTCCACCACAAAGTTCCTAATGTCTTTCTTCATTCCCTGCCAATAAAACCTTTTTTTTATTCTGTGATATGTTTTAACCACCCCTTGGTAACCTGCACCAGGAGTAAAGTGGTATTCTTCAATGATCTTATGCCTTCAAGGTGATGTAAGGCTTAGCAATATCCTCTTCTTATAGCATAGAAACTCATTGTCTACTGTATACATAGAAATTATAACATTATCACCCACTTCAACATAATTAAAGTTTGCATTTGGTACCCTAGAAAGTGCTACAATCATTGTATTCTCAACTCTACTCTTGTACTAGATCTCATAGTCAAATCCCAAGAGTTTTGAAACCCATTTTTGCTTGAAAAGAGTGTTAGTCCTTTGATTCAAAAAGTACTTTAGACTATTGTAATCAATCTTGATTATGAAATGTCTTCCTTGCAAGTAGTTCTAACATTTATTCACATCGTGAACTATTGCAATTAATTTCTTTTCATAATTGGAAAGAGCCTGATTCATTGGTCCTAATGCTTGACTAGTGAAGGTAATTGGTTTTCTGTTTTGCTGGAATACTACTCAAATCCCATTGTTTGAAGCATCACACTCCATCTCAAAAGGTTGAGGTAAATCTGGTGGTGCCAGTACCTGGGGTGAAGACATAATCCTCATTAGTTTTTCAAAAGCCTCCAATACTTCAACTCCCCAACAGAACCCATTTTTCTTGGTAAGATTGTACAAGGGTTAGCATATTTTCCAATAACCAGGAACAAATTTCCTGTAATAGCCAATAAAACCCAAGAAACCTCTCAGCTCTTTCACATTTCTTGGTACAGGCCAATCAATAATTACATCAGTAATTGCTTGCAATTTACTTTGATCAGCAGCCACCCTAGCCTTAGATACAATGTGACCTAAGTATTCCACTTTGCTTTGACTAAATGAGCATTTTGATTTCTTCAAATACAATTGATTATGCTGCAAGATCTAGAAAACTTGTTGTAAATGAAATAAGTGTTATTCCCAAGACTTGTTGTATATTAATGTGTCATCAAAGAATACCAGCACAAACTTCCTAAGAAATGGTCTAAAGAGGTCATACATAAAATTTTGAAATGTGGCGGGGGTAGTAAGACCAAAAGGCATTACTAGGAACTCATAATTTCCTTCATGAGTCCTCAGTTTTGGCAATGTTTTCTTTATTCATCAATATGTCGTGATAACCATATCTCAGATCAAGCTTTGAGAAGTAAATGGCCCTCTACAATTCATCTAGCAAGTCATCAATCTGTGGAATAGGATACTTATCCTTGATGGTAAGAGCATTAAGCTCTCTATAGTCAATACACATCCTCTATGTTCCCTCAATTTTCACTAAAAGCACTGGGAATGAAAATAGATTGTGACTTGGTCTCATAAACCCAATTTCTAAAATTTCTTGAACTGCTTTCTCAATTTCTGTTTTGTGTATGGAACCATAGTGGTATGGTCTGATAATTGGTGGCTTTGCTCCTAGTATCAATGGAATGTGATGATCATGAGCTCTGGAATGTGGTGGTTAAGAGGGCAACACAAAGATTTCTTCAAAATTTCCCAATAAGCATTGTAATTCTTGCAGTTGAGACAGAGTGAGATTACTAGCTTCAATCTTCTCTCCTTCCATGGAATACAAAAACAATCCCAAGTTTGAATTGTAAATGTCTTTATCGAAGTGCTGCAAAGAAATTTCTTGAATTAAGGGTATTGTAGTCACGTAAAGATCTACTGCACAATTATAGCCTTTGATAATGAGAGAAGTTGATTTACAACACCTTAAGCTCTTAACCTTTCCTCCATTAGCTATCATCACCTCAAATGCTTTCATAGAATGAACTTGCTGCCCCCACTCCTTCAATAACTTGGAATCTATGAAGTTGTGTGTACTTCCAGAATCCTAGATAATTTTCACAAGTTGACCATTAATTACACCATCCCTTTTCATTGTTTGAATGGTTTGTCTGGCATTGGTACCATAAAATGCACATTCCCTAGCTAAGGTTGTAACTCAACAAATTCATCATCAGGTAATTCATCATTAACCACATCTTGCATCAAAATTTGTTTTATCCCACACTTATGTCCTTTGGACCATTTATCAGTGCAAAACCAGCATTCACCCATCTCCCTCTTCCTTTGAATCTCCTTTGGAGATAGTTTCTCCTAAGGCACAGTGTGTGCAGTAGGGGTGGTGATTACTGGTTGGGGCTTAATCAATGGGGCTGGTTTATAAGGATAAACTTTTAAGTCAGAGTGCTTGTTTGTCCAATTGAATATTAAAAGCAATTACTTCATGAACATTTACAGGCTTCAACAGTTTTAACATCAAATTTCAATTCTCGTTTGTCTCCGCTGGTTTCAATCAGTCGTTGTGTGCTTGGGACTGCAGGTCTCATAGCATTGAACCGGTTCAGATAATTGACACATTTACAGATAGCATAATGTCTGTCTGTTTGACAAAGACCAAAATTATTGGTGTGTGTTGATGGAACTGTTCGAACAGTCAACATGCGTATTAGGAAGTATCATTGTTATACTGCCCTGAAAATTCAGAGATTAAACCCATATGTTTTTATATCAGCTATATTACTTTGTTGCTTTGTGAACAAAATTCTGTGAAAATCATTTTCAGGAGCTTACCGCAGTGATGCTTAATGTTGTATTATATAGAGAACTATCTGATGACTTGAGGCGACCTGTAAACTGCATCTCAATGTCAAATGATGGTAACTGCATACTCGCCGGCTGTTTAGATTCAATTTTACATCTAATTGATAGGTACACATTTGATTTTACCTACTGTAGATTTGTAATTTTGCTTAATTTGCTCGCAGGCACCTTTCACTAATTCTTTCTTATGATCTGGTGAATTACTTCAAGAATACAAAGGACACACTTGTAATATGCAGCTATGTAGCGCAGCTGGTGTTACGATTTTTATTACTATACCATCCCCTTCATGTGTGTTCTCAGCTCTTTTGATCATTATTTCTCCGTATTCTGTGGTGACCTTGCAATATTTGACACAGGGTACTACGTAAGTTTTACTCCCATTGTTCACGAGTTCTTATCATTTTCATTGGTTATTTTTCTGTACCAAATTGGACTGCTGCCTTACCAATACGGATGCCCATGTAACTGGTGGGTTGGAGAATGGTTACATTTTCTTCTGGGGTCTGGTAGATGCATGGGTGGCAACAAGTTTCAGAGCACATTCGTCAGTGGTAAAGCTTATTTTTCTTTTCCAATCATTGTGTTTTTACTTTTAAAATAATGTAGATGTTGAATGCTCGTAGTGTCTCTTCCTATTTTATGTGTATAAAATTTGTACCTGTGACTAATCCAGCCTAATTGAATAAGATTATCAACAGATATAAGAATAAGAAGTAGTCTTTCATCATATTGTTTCAGTTTTGATACGTTTTCATCATAAGAATAAGGTTTATTTCTTTGTGATTCATTGTTAATTGCTCTTCTTTTTTAACTTTCCCTATACTTTTTTGCTCCTTAATTGTGTTAGCTCTTGGTAAAGCTTTTTCTTTCTCTATATTGCGAACTGGGACTGTTGGAAATGTGCCCTAAAACCAATCATATGATGATACTTTACGGACATTTCACAAAGTTAAACTAATGTAGTTTAAATATAAAGGGCAAAGATTATTGTTTGAGCCATCTCATATCAATGTTATATGCTTAAACGATAAGTCCAAATAATATGTGATTGGGAGAATGCAATCTAAAGAAGTTAGATTCATGAGACCATTCTTTCGTAGACACATCCTAAACGTTCCTGATCATAGGATTGCCAATTGGGCATTGACAGTCCGTTAAGATCAGTACGTGCTGTGTCTTTTCTCAGGGAGAGTGACTAGTCTCGAGTCATTGGTGTGTGTGACATCAAGACAAGTACGTAGGTGCTCAATAGAGAATGAGTTCACTGAACACGATCAACGAAGAGTTCTCATATTCATGTCACATGAGAACTCATGGTTGGGATAATGCAAAGTAGTCCTTTGACCTGAGGCATCACAGTTGTCTTGTGGTTAAGTCCTTGATCTTTGATTATGTCAAAGTCACCCCATCCGCGGGTGTCCACGGCATCGTTGGGGTTAAGCCATTTAGCCATGGAGGCAATTGAATGCGCAACAAGGGATCTCTAACCTTCAAACTGTTTGGGGGAGAATACTCTATGATATGATTGAAAATCTCTGATCAGAGTATGAATGAGATTTAGGAAGGCGTTCCAAATCACATTCAAGGTAATCATATAAGCACACGAATCACATTGGATAGTAGACATGAATAAACTATCAAACCAAACAATGTGGTCAAGAGTATTGTATTAGAGAAAGACCGTATTGCATTTGTAATCCTAAACTGAATAGGTTCTCCACCTCTTCTGATTAGCTTGGGTAACCATGATATGCTGCTACGTGTCACTCATGGTTTGTGGAAGCCCTAAACGTGTATAATCACTAAAGGGAGAATTGAAAGTAAGTTTCAATTCACAATCGGTTTGAAAGAGTTCTAAACGCCCACTGCCTCGCTAAAAGGAACCTAATGGATCGTACACCGTGTAAGGTAAAGATTGAAGAAACAACAGAGATGAGTAAGAATAATTAAATGGTTTAATTATTTATGGCAAGGATTAATTAATATGTTAATTAATCAAACGAATAAGTTCGTTAAAAGACCATGGGTTAGTTTTGGGCCTCAAGGCCCAATGGGCTTCGAACGTCAAGCCCATTGACTTAAGTTGTATGACAACTTAATTCACAAAGGCCCAAAAGCCCAATCAAACCCTTGTGGCCGGCCATGTTAGAAGAATGGCTTTTTGGTTCTTTAGGTCACTTATTTGAAGGGACTATATAAAGGACTTTATAGCCTAAATTCATTAAGGGTTTCTTTTGGAGAAAAGATGAGAACACAAAGCTCTCTTTTCTCTCTAAAGAGGCCGGCCACCCTAGAGGAAATTAACTAGCAATCTTGCTTCCTCTAGGTCACTCATTTCTTCATCAATCCATCCTTGGTGTGGAAACTTAGACGTTCTCAATTTTCGGAACTTGGAGAATCTATTCTTCCATCCAAATCCATGGATCTAAGAAGCAAGGAATGAAGGCCCTCTCCTTGGGTGATTAGCCTTTGCTTATGCAAAGAGGAATCTACAAAGGTATAAATTTCTCAACTCACTTTGATTTGAGTTGAGTCTTGGTTCACCAATCTACTAGGCTTTGAATTTCATGGTTGATGTTTTGTTTTTGAGTGCATGCAAGCATGATTCCACCTTTTAATTGTTAATTGCATGCTATTTGATGTTGCTCAAATGAACATGTTTTCACAAAATCTTCCTTCAAGTGGTATCAGAGCCTAGGTCTAGTAGTTGGTGAATCCTTTTGGGTTTTGTAGTTCATAGTTTTGATTTAAAAGTTGTAATATGTTACAAGCTTTATTCTTGTTTCTTTGAATGTAAATTTTGTTAGAAAATTTGCCATCTCAAATGTTGTAGATGTAGTTCATATGAGCATGAATATTGGAGCTACAATTTGGTGCCATGTTTTTGGGAAAATTCGGCCAAATCCAAAGGGTGGTTTTTTGGGTTCTTGTTTGACTTGTTAAAAGTGTTTTCAAGTGACTTTTGGAACCCCTATGTACCCTAGTTTGGTTATATGTTATTTCCCTAAAGTTTGAGTGGTTTTGGGATGTTTTTGGGTGAAAAATGTTCATGGAAATTTTTGAATTTTTCATGAGTGTTCTTCATTGTTCTTGACATTTTTGCCAAGAACAAAAAGTTTGGTGTTTTGATTCAAAGTTTTGATTTATTTCATAAAGTTTTTGTTTTATGATTTATCATATATTTAAATGTATTAGATATTTATTTAAAAGGTGTAAAAAATATTGGTGGGTGTGAAAGGATTATTTCCTTTCACACACACTACTTGCATGTCATTTATGTCATGCACCACTTGCATGCTTTATGTCTAAAACTACAAATCAACACACACATCACTCCCTTTGCTTCCTATAACCGGCCACTCCCTCAAAGGGAGTACTTTTGGGGCTTTTATGCAATTACATAAAGTTTTGATACTTTTGTGTATTTGCACTTTGGCTCAAAAGTTTACGTTTTTATGTTTAGGTCCAAAAACGCTAAAGGACAAATTGTTTTGCTCCTTTAATGAAGTTTTTGCATTGTTTAAATTTTGGGTTCTAGTTGTAATTACATGAAGTAGTGGACTTTTGTGTTTTTACAAAGTGACCCCAAAAGTTTATGTTTTTGCAATGTGGCCCAAAAGTTGTGGTAATTGCATTTTGGCCCAAATTAGGTTGAGAACAAAATTGTTTTGTCTCTTTAAATGAGAATTGGATTTTCATTTCATTTAGCTCCATTTAAATCAATTTTATGGATACAAAAACCAAATGAAAATGTTGCATTCAATTTAATTAGTTAAAATGTTAATTAATTAAAGGGTGATTATGAACCTAAGCCTATGATAATTGAGCTATGTGATAGGCTGTTTCAAATTTGTTTGAACCATGGGAATGTGTAGATTAGATTTTGGTTGTAATTTGATTTGATCAAATGTTGTAAAAGAGCATAAGCTCTTCTTTACTTTAAAGTAATTTGAATTATTCAAATGTTGTAATGAGCATAAGCTCACCTTTACTTTGAAGTACTTCTTTCTTGCTTTATTTGATATGCATGAAAATGAAGTAGTTGGGTCCAATGCCCCTAAGACAACACGCCTTAATGTGATTAAACGCGTAACTAAAATCAATCATCATCCCTAGACCGAGATTCAACACAAGGCTCGTGTTGAATCTAATCAAAGGTTCATAGTCATCCTAAGGCCCTAAGGCAACTATATAGTCCATCAAATGAATGCAAAAGGTTATGTTAGTAGTATCATATACTATTGCTTTAAAAAACCGTTTTATAAGAATAGTGAGAGTATTATATACAACTAAAACAATCAAATGGACCAATAGTTGTAATAGGACCAAAATTGTTTTAATAAAGATTAAAATGAATATTTATATGTGATGAGACCTAAAACCCTCAAACCAAACCATTATTAAGTTTGATAAGCGTGAGAGTGCTTTGAACACTCTTTCGTGGCCTTCCACCATGGTAGACTCCAATCGTTTATGACTTGTACACCGCCTTCACCCTATCATGGGGGAGTGCAAAGTGCATGCTTATACTCAGGAGGAGTTTATTTAAAACATTTGATGAGGTTAAGGTAGGCAACGAGTGTGGCCAACATCGTATCATCGTGAGGTCATACTTGAACCCCTATCTAAACCGGCATGGTGGGAAAGAACTTAACTAAGAGAAATGATGCCAACATTGTATCATCATGAGGCATTGTTTTCTAGAGGCCAAATAAGATGGGTACTTGCAAGAGATGCAAATGAGTAAGCGTACTCTCTCATTATTATTAATGCTAGCCAACATCATATCATTGTGAGGTGGGCTTGGTAGTAGTGAGTCTCCCATACCCTACTAAGAGTTTCCTCCAAAACTCTCGAATTCCAATGAGGGATATGGAATTTGCCAAAAATAGTGGGTGGTGCTATTTGATTTAAAGACCCGGATCAAATGGCTTAAAATCAATCAATTTATATTCGTTATGTATTTATTTACCAATATCTTTGCAAACGCTATCCAACACTTGACAATTAAAAGCCAAAAGCTTTAGTTTCCGGACTTGGTACTACAAAACCATAGATTGTCTTTAATGGCTTGTAAATGTACCTAAGTAGTCTCATCCTCACAATCTTCCTATTGATAATGTATCATTAGAAGAATACGTTAGAAAAAGTCTATCATAAAGAGGACAACACTTTTAATGTCATAATTCTTCAATTACAAATTGTTGTATGAAGAAATAAGAGTTGCTTTGAACAACCCTTAGTCAATGCAAACACTAGTGCTTGTTTCTTTGTTAAATGAACAAAGAACTTGAGAAGAAAGCACAATGGCATGGACACTTTATGTGCCATGATTCTTCACTTACAAATTGTTGTATGAAGAAATGAGAGTTGCCTTGTACAACTCTTGAAAGTTTGTAATTATGTTTAGAACATAATGGTTGTTTGACAAAAATAGTCCATTAACATGGACTTATGATAATTTTAAATCATTGAGTGTTGAAGTGCTAAACCACTTAACGAGACGGAAACTAGGCTAGGACTTCACCTTTGCGTCCCTATCCTAATGGTTCACTAAGTTTATTGTAAACTATATAGTGAACAATAAACCACACACTCTCCAAATCGTTTGATGTGTATAACACAATTGAAATAAGTTTCAAGAGAGATAGTGGGAATTTAGGGACCATGACTATTGTAGTCAAAGGAGAAGTCAAATGAAGAAGATAAAATTAACTCCAAGGGAACAAACTTTCTTTATGAAAGGATGGACATTGGAAGGGGTATTTGCAAGAAATGTCTTGCAAGTGTCAAGAACACACCTTTCGAAGGTGTTGTAAATTGTTCTTGAAAAGTTCAAAACAGTTGGTTCTTCTACTTGAATGCTTGATTCCGTATTAGTAACTATGTTTTACAATTGTTGTAAAAGTGTGGCTGATAAAAAGTAGAAGATTAATGAGAGAAGAGAAAGTACTTCACATTCGGAACGTGAATCAAATGTAGATCTCTGCGAAAGCAGATGGTACTTACTTCCTCATATGAACTACCAAAGAAATTGGAAAAACCTAAGATTGTCTTTACATTCCAATTTTAAGGAACTTAATTCCGCCACTATAGTAGAGATGGATGAATGTTTTGTTTGACAAAACATTGTTCTTTATTAGTCAATGATTGGATTATAGTAATCTAATTGATTGTCTCTATAGTAGAGATGATATGGTAATGTTAACTGTTTAGAACATAATGATGCTTAAAACCCAAAAGGTTGCAAGGTAGTGACTAATCCCAACTGAGTTGTGATACCTCTAAAACATAAATTATGAGTTGGTCATAGATGGATGCTTTGGATCGTTAGATCCAAATCCAACACCTTCTTATTAAAATTGTATAGAGGCGAAATGTTCGAATCTTTATTCTTTTGGAAAGAAGAAAGAATCACAAAGTTGTTGAGGTTAGTTCACTTAGATGTTAGTGGCACATGTCCACAACATAATATTACTCATGTTGTATGACATTCACCGAAGATCACCCTCAGTTGGTCTATAGTTTATTTTAAATAAACACAAGTCCGAATACTTTGCAAAAGGTTTCAAAGAATTCAAGAAATGTAAGTTGATGAGTAAGACGTCTAAAGTATTTACATCCTTAGATTTGATCCAAGGAATGGTAACACTTTAGAATAGTTTTCTTGAAAGATATCAAGGAAAGAAGCATCATATGATAATGGATTTCTCCATAAGGAGAAGAACGAACTTGAATAAGATTTAGTTCATTGGATATTATCAATTACCCATATATAGGATATATACTTCTAAGACAATATGATTGTCAATTAGAAGATCTTCCAAAATTTTCATAACTCCATAAGATGTAGTTGGAAAGAAAGACAAATCTCAAGCATGTTAAGATTTGGGGTTGTGTGCTAATAAGCCATATTTGTTTGATAACAATCTTGTGGGATATCCTTAAATTAACTTTTGGATATCGCTTCTATAAACCAACTAACAAATGTTGTTTTGTTGGGTAGTTCATTGTAATCCTACAATGTGATTTGCCTAAGAGCAAATGAACGAGAGATAGAACTCAAAGAATGGGTTCTTTGAGAGACAAGATAATAATCAACAAATATAACAACCTAGTTCCTATACCAAAAGCTCCAAGGTAGTCAAGAAGGATTTATAAACCGTCTCAGTTGAATGGTTTGAACTTTATGACTATGTCATAGAGTTGCACCTCTTAATTCGAAAGAAATAAGAATGAAAATTCTTATGACTACATTGAGTGTATATATGATATATACTCAAGGAAATGGTAAAGTATCATTTGACCCGAAATAATGAAACCTTCATAAGCTAATTGGTAGCTTAAGGTGACTACAATCAAAGAGAATGGTTGACTTTGAAGAAACCATCTTTGAGATAGTCTTGGTTTCAATTAATTCGAAGATTGCTAGCTACAACTAAATGGTGATTCAATGTTTGGACATAATATGGGTTTCCGAAACCATTATTAAGATAGTCTTGATAATATATGTCTAAAACTATAAATCACAAGACATGTAAGTTGTAGAGATCCATCCATCATGAATCTTAGCAAGCTAGTGGGAGCTATAAGCATCTTATGAGAAAAAGGATCAAATCGTTTGATTTCTCATAAAGATGTAAATGAATCTTTTGTTTACTAGGTTTACAAAAGATTAGTGGGAGTTAATCATGTTCCTAAAATTTAAATATATATGATATATTAATTTTGGAAATGAAAAGAATACTTCTTCGTTAAAGTTATGACTTTAAACATTCTATAACGATAGAATGTATATGGGAGTTAATCATGTTCCTAAAATTTAATATATATATGATATATTAATTTTGGAAATGAAAAGAATTCTTCTTCATTAAAGTTATGACTTTAAAACATTATATGAAGATAGAATGTATATGGGAGATATAGTCTATATACATGGGATGGAAATCTATAATGATATATTTCATGATATAATTGGATTATATCAATCCCTAATAATAGACAATAGATGCTAGGAAGTTTCTCATATGATGATAAACTTCAATTAGAAGGACAACTCTAGTGAGACTAAGAAGTTGCTCTTCTCAAAGAGAACGTACTCTTTGACTCCCAAAGAAATAATGCGTAAATAGAATCCTTTATGCATACGCATAAAGGTGATTTATGTATTTCATATTGTATGAAAAACATTGATATGAGTTGTACCTAGAACGGTACGAGACGATATCAGTACAAGCCCAGGATCAGAACCATGGCAACTGTCAAGTGAGTCCTTAAGTATTTAAGAAATACAAAAGGATAGATTCCTCAATAATTGAGGAAGAATTAGAGTAACGTAATGGAAGCGTAAATGTATTAGATTATGAATCTAATCCATCATTGGATGTTTCTTCATTATGAATGAAGAGATAAACAGATATCTCTTTATTATGACTAAAAGGATATTTGGATGGAAACATTAAAGTAATGACTTTAGTGTGTTCCATTATGAATGCAAAATATATTGCCATATAGAAGCTTACAACAATGTTGTTTGGATGGGAAAGTTCATTTATGAATTCTCTATACGGTTCCAACCAAAAAGTGTATCTAGTGTACTGACACTATGACACTAATGGGGCGATAGCTCAAGCCAGGGAATCATGGTCTCATCAAGATCCGAACTCATATGAGAGACTGAACCACATGATTGAGAATCATGTATAATGGTGACGTCGTTATTCTCAAGGTTGCTTCTATGGATAACATATAGATATCCATTGTCTAGGCCTACTACTCAGCCATTTATGAAATGACTACAGAAGAGGTATCATCACTGATGACCAAGCTGATTGGCTCTAGTGCAAGTGGGAGATTGTTGGAAATGTGCCCTAAAACCAATCATATGATGATACTTTACGGACATTTCACAAAGTTAAACTAATGTAGTTTAAATATAAAGGGCAAAGATTATTGTTTAAGCCGTCTCATATCAATGTTATATGCTTAAACGATAAGTCCAAAGAATATGTGATTGGTAGAATGCAATCTAAAAAAGTTAGATTCATGAGACCATTCTTTCGTAGACACATCCTAAACGTTCCTGATCATAGGATTGCCAATTGGGCATTGACAGTCCGTTAAGATCAGTACATGCTGTGTCTTTTCTCAGGGAGAGTGACTAGTCTCGAGTCATTGGTGTGTGTGACATCAAGACAAGTACGTAGGTGCTCAATAGAGAATGAGTTCACTGAACACGATCAAAGAAGAGTTCTCATATTCATGTCACATGAGAACTCATGGTTGGGATAATGCAAAGTAGTCCTTTGACCTGAGGCATCACAGTTGTCTTGTGGTTAAGTCCTTGATCTTTGATTATGTTAAAGTCACCCCATCCGCGGGTGTCCACGGCATCGTTGGGGTTAAGCCACTTAGCCATGGAGGCAATTGAATGCGCAACAAGGGATCTCTAACCTTCAAACCGTTTGGGGGAGAATACTCTATGATATGATTGAAAATCTCTGATCATAGTATGAATGAGATTTAGGAAGGCGTTCCAAATCACATTCAAGGTAATCATATAAGCACACGAATCACATTGGATAGTAGACATGAATAAACTATCAAACCAAACAATGTGGTCAAGAGTATTGTATTAGAGAAAGACCGTATTGCATTTGTAATCCTAAACTGAATAGGTTCTCCACCTCTTCTGATTAGCTTGGGTAACCATGATATGCTGCTAGGTGTCACTCATGGTTTGTGGAAACCCTAAACGTGTATAATCACTAAAGGGAGAATTGAAAGTAAGTTTCAATTCACAATCGGTTTGAAAGAGTTCTAATCGCCCACTGCCTCGCTAAAAGGAACCTAATGGATCGTACACCGTGTAAGGTAAAGATTGAAGAAACAACGGAGATGAGTAAGAATAATTAAATGGTTTAATTATTTATGGCAAGGATTAATTAATATGTTAATTAATCAAACGAATAAGTTCGTTAAAAGACCACGGGTTAGTTTTGGGCCTCAAGGCCCAATGGGCTTCGAACGTCAAGCCCATTGACTTAAGTTGTATGACAACTTAATTCACAAAGGCCCAAAAGCCCAATCAAACCCTTGTGGCCGGCCATGTTAGAAGAATGGCTTTTTGGTTCTTTAGGTCACTTATTTGAAGGGACTATATAAAGGACTTTATAGCCTAAATTCATTAAGGGTTTCTTTTGGAGAAAAGATGAGAACACAAAGCTCTCTTTTCTCTCTAAAGAGGCCGGCCACCCTAGAGGAAATTAACTAGCAATCTTGCTTCCTCTAGGTCACTCATTTCTTCATCAATCCATCCTTGGTGTGGAAACTTAGACGTTCTCAATTTTCAGAACTTGGAGAATCTATTCTTCCATCCAAATCCATGGATCTAAGAAGCAAGGAATGAAGGCCCTCTCCTTGGGTGATTAGCCTTTGCTTATGCAAAGAGGAATCTACAAAGGTATAAATTTCTCAACTCACTTTGATTTGAGTTGAGTCTTGGTTCACCAATCTACTAGGCTTTGAATTTCATGGTTGATGTTTTGTTTTTAAGTGCATGCAAGCATGATTCCACCTTTTAATTGTTAATTGCATGCTATTTGATGTTGCTCAAATGAACATGTTTTCACAAAATCTTCCTTCAGGTACATACTTAAATGTCATCCTTTTTGTTCCGATTTATTTTCATAGAGTAGACAGCATCATGGAGGTTAGTCCTCCCTCTTACGAAATGCTTCCCTCAAATAGAATTAATCAGACTGTCCTCTTAGAACTTGGGGAGCTTCTTCAGTTCATCACTGCTATCTGTGGGAAGTTGGAAACCTCACAAAAAATTATTGCCATCTCCCAGAGCAAATTCCAAAATAACTTCTTAAGGGCTGCTACTCGCAGGGTGCCTTAATAATGTTTTTGTTTTTTACGTGAAATGGTAAAGAAAACACAAACTCAAAAGGCCAAATTGTGAAATAGTCAAAGTTTACCTCACAGGATTATTCTGTGATCCCAAAGCAAACTTCATCGAGGATTGCATTGCAACGTTCATCATGTGAAAATTTTCAAGTTTTGTTTTCCATGTAATGCCTAGTTTGGAATACTATGTTAACCAAAAGTTGGTTGAATTTTCTTTTACAGGTCACAAGTGTCAGTTATCACCCAAAGGACGACTGCATGATAAGTTCATCGATTGATGAAACCATTAGGGTGTGGAAGACTTTAGGGACATAAGCAATTAAGCAACTGCTCAATGCATTGTAGTTTTTACTGACTATCTTGCCTGCACAGAGATTTTCCAGTGACTATTCTACTGTACAAAGGACAAGTATGTTCAAGAACCTTCGGCTGATATAGAAATTTGCTATATACCTTGATTCGTCAAATATTTAGGATTTTCCATCAATTTGCACAATGCTTTTGCATTGACATGGAGTACACATAAACGTCCAAATCACATCCAAGTCAAGCCCCATATGAATACTAATCGAAATCCCAGTGAAAAACTGAGAATCTGCAGGACAAGATAATAGATTGCACACAGGGAAGAGAATTCTCTTAACTAATGCTTGTCACCGACCTCACGTTCATGGTAAAGTGATTGAGGAACGAGATGAAAGGGCCTGAGAGAGCTCAAAGTTGAAGCCTCAAGTGGTTTAAGAGAATATCAAGAGGGTGAATTTTTTAGGAAATAATTGCTTTACTTTTGCCCCAATTTGAAGTAATGTGTCACAGGAATGGTCATCTACAGCCAAACCCAGTCAATTTTTCCATGAAAAAGGCAGCATACTTGCATTTTTCTGGATATATCCCACACAAGAAAATGTGCATTGGATTGCATTTTCTGTGTATTTTCATGTCTTGTTTTGGTTGTATTTAGGCATGGATAATGAAGAACTGAATCCACGAAACACAAGCCTAGAGGAAACAATCCTGAAATGACATATATGTTGGTTTTTTTTAGCCCATGATGAGTTGTCCTAAGTATATTAGGAATTATAGAAAGCATTAAATTGTTTACCCAATTAAAGTTGTTTTCCTAACCAATTAAATTATAGCGGTGGTGGTGCGAACACTTGAGTCAAAACTCTACACATCCTCCCATAAATCTACGGCAAATCGCAAAGAACACACGGTAGTCGATCAAATATGAGGATGGATGGAAAGATGACTGAACCAACTGATGAAATGATGGAGTGGATGGACTGAGGGAGATGGGGGAAACGGGTGATTGGGATTTGGGGTTTGTTGATGCACAAAATCAGTGAGGACTTTGGTACAACAGAAAGTGTTAAGTTTGTGACCTTCGCTAGATTGCTCCGGTCACTAATGTGGATAAGTATGCAAATGGATAGAGACAGAAAAGCAAACACAAGATGTACGTGGTTCACCCAGATTGGCTACGTCCACGGAGTAGAGGAGTTCTCATTAATTGTGAAGGGTTTACACAAGTACATAGGTTCAAGCTCTCCTTTAGTGAGTACTAGTGAATGATTTAGTACAAATAACATTAGGCCATATTGTGAGAGAATGATCTCTATTTATAGAAGAGAGTTTCTAGTTTCATTCTGACATTGACACGTGTCGTGTTGTGATTGGCTTCTGATGTTGACACGTGTCTCGCTATGATTGGCTTCTGATGTCGACACATGTCGCGCTGTGATTGGCCTTCTGGTTTGAGGGAAACTCTTCTGGGTCCTTGACGGTATAACATTGACCGATGCTCAGTAGTTTCGGGATTGGTCAAGTATGGTACAAACAATGCTCCCCTAAGTTCCCTAGTGAGGGAAGCTCCTCGGTTGGGGACTTGCAAGATTCAAGCCATTGAGTAATCACGAAACTTCTAAGTACTGAAGTGTGGTATCATTTTCACTTGCCTTATCTATCTCATATATAGATGTGGCATCTTCTCTGGAAGTACTTTTCCTCCATCCAAGGGTGGTATCTTTAACCGATAAAGATGCACAAGGTAATGTATCAATTTCACTTGAAGCTTACTTGTAGTTTCGGGCTTGGTCAAGTGTGATACAAACCCTATAGTAGGAGTCCCCCAAGTCGCCGAGCTAGCAGATTTGCCGAATGAGGTAACAGACAAGGTAAGCAATCAGACTTCCAAGCAAGCAACCTGGATCGGAGGTTCAACTTCGGCTTCCAATTAATTGTTCTCATTCTCCTTGTGTCATAAACAAAAACAAGGATAAGGAGAAACAAATGGAGAAAAGATGATATGAGATACTTTTGCTTTTGAAGAAGTAACTTTCCACAGGCTTATTCTTGAACTAGGCTGGAGGGTTTCCTGGTTTCCTCCAGAGTATAAGGCCGACTCAAGAATTTGAGGGTCAAAACAAGTTCATCATATCTAGAATACGTTCGACCCTGATGATATGGGATACTTTTGTTGTTGACAAAGTGGTGGATGTATCGGCACGTGTTCTGTTACGCTTGTCTCCACATGCTTCCTTGTATCATTCTCACTTGCCCAATATGTTCCTCAGGCAGATGTGGTATCTTCTCTTGAAACATAAGATGTTGAAGATGAGTACTCGAGAGCAATGCCAGGTAAGTAATCAGGCAAGGGGTTCCAGGCAGTCAGTTCCTAACTGGAAGCTTGATTCCAAGTGCTGACTGATTGCTCTATTTCTCTTTGTCTTGCAGGTAAGATCAAGGCCAAAGGAAAAGACAGGGAAAAGCATGATATGGGATACTCTTGCTTTTAACCTTGATGATATGAGATAATCTTGCTCTGGTATGGCTTGTTTGCAAAGGTATTATTGGGAAGAAAAGAAGCTGAGTATTTTGAGAGACTCTGCTGAGAGTGCCCTCTCAGATGTGAAGAAAAGTTGAGCATTTTTTTTTATTTGCAAGTCTGCCTGGCTGTGAAGGATGGAGGTCGACATATATAGGAGTCTTCCTAACAACAAGTAGTAGTCCTATTCCTTTACCCTTCTTGGTCATAACAATGTAGTGGGAGCTGCAAGCTTCACGTGTTTTAACTTTGTCAGAGCACTTCGCAAAAGTGGTCTGTGGTATCTGGAAAGCTGATGTTACGTGTGAAGATTGCAGACAAGTTTTATCTAAGGAAATCTGGCTCTCGAAGTTCGAATAGCGGTGCCTCTTCGGTTTTCGAACAAGCAATCCTGTCCAGGATTTGGCTCTCGAGATTCAGAGAACGGTGCCTCTTCGATTTTTAAGAAAGCAATCCTGCTGGGAGTCTGACTCTTGAGATTCAGATAGCAGTGTCTCTTCGATTTTTTAGAAAGTAATCATGTTGGGAGTCTGGCTCTCGAGATTCGAAAGGCGGTGCCTCTTCGATTTTTGAGCACATAATCCTGTTGGGAGTCTGGCTCTCAAGATTCGGAGAGCGGTGCCTCTTCGATTTTTGAGCAAGCAATCTTGTTGGGACTGTTTTCTCTAATGTGAGTAAAGGTTGGGCATTTTTGCCAGTCTGCCTTGCCACGGAGCACGGAGGTTGACACACATTGGGACTTTCTAGCTATCAAGCAGTGGTGCTGTTACTTTACCCTTGTGGGTAATAAAAAGGTAGCTGGACCTTCAAAATTTATGTGTCTAAACTTTGTCAGAGATCTTTGGCAAAATTATTTGTGGTACCCGAGGAGTTGATGTTGCTTGTGGAAAGTGGTGCCTCTTCGGAATTCGGAGAGTGGTACCTTTTCGATTTTTGAACCAACGGCCATGTTGCCCTTTCTTTTATAAGGGCACCAATTGTGTGCAAGAAGTACATTCAGAGAGTTATTGCTTGTAGGAATTTTCCCCTTACTTCAGAGATTTATTGCACCTCATTTCTCCTTCATCATTTCTGAGAATGTCTGGCCCATCCGACCGTTGTTTTGACTTGAACTTTGGTGAAGAAGCAACCATGCCTTCTTAAGATAACATATGGCGCCCATCCTTCTTATCCCCTACTGATTCTCTTACCGTTGGGGACTCAGTGATGAAGAATGATATAACCACTGCGGTGCTGGCCAGGAGCCTTCTCACTCCCAACGATAACAGACTACTTTTCAAACAGTCTGATGAGTTGGCTGTTAAGGATTCTCTGGCTCTCAGTGTTCAGTGTGCAGGTTCTGTGTCCAATATGGCCCAACGCCTATTTGCTCGAACCCGCCAAGTTGAATCATTGGCGGCTAAAGTGATAAGTCTCAAACAGGAGATCAGAGGGCTCAAGCATAAGAATAAACAGTTGCACAGGCTCGCACATGACTATGCTACAAACATGAAGATGAAGCTCGACCAGCTGCAGGAATCTGAAGGTCAGATTTTACTTGATCATCAAAGGTTTGTGGGTTTATTCCAAAGACATTTATTGCCTTCGTCTTCTGAGGCTGTACTGCGTAATGAAGCTCCAAATAATCAACCTTCGGTGCCTCCTCCTTTTGGGGTTCTATCTAGTACTGAGGCTTCGAATAATCACCCTCTGGTGCCTCCTCTTTCTGGGGCTCTGCTAACTGCTGAAACTTCTCTTGAGCAACCTTTGTGAAGGCTCCCTCTTGTTTGTTTATTCTGATTCATGTATATGTACATATTTGTAACTTATCAGATATATCAATAAACAAGCTTTGCTTCATTTCAATGTATTGTGTTAAATACACCAAGACATTCTTCACTAAGTTCTATGAATTTTTCCTTTTGTTGAAGCTTGTATGTTGAAGCTTTGTGAGTGAAGCATGTAGGTTGAGGTAGTGCTCCCTTAATTTCCCGAGTGAGGAAAACTTCTCGTTTGGAGACTTGAAAAATCCAAGTCACTCAGTGGTCGTGAGACTTCCGAGTATCAAGGTGCATTAGCATATGGTAGGAGTCCCCCAAGTCTCCAGTCGAGGGAGTTGACGAATGAGGCATTTCCTTTCTAAGTGGTAGCCCAAAACTCCTTCTTCATATATATTTGTTATTAAAGTTGTTAGGCCCAAAGAAGATGAGGCCTAGGCAATTTTTTTTTTTCGAATTTTTTTTTTCAAATTTTCAAATTTTTGAATTTTTGAATTTTTGAATTTTCGAATTTCCAAGAAAAAAAAAATATATACATATTAAAGCTTTGTAGGTGAAGCTTTGGTGTTGAAGCTTTGTAGGTAAAGCTTTTAAGGTTGAAGCTTTGTTGGGTACCATGAATTGATGTTGCTTCACACTATCTTGATCAAGATAGTGGGAAGCTTTTGTATTGAAGCTTTGTAGGTGAAGCTTTTGTGTTGAAGCTTTGTGGGTGAAGCTTTTGTGGGTGAAGCTTTTGTGGTGAGGGAAGCTTTTGTGGGTGAAGCTTTTGTGGTAGGGGAAGCTTTTGTATGGGTGAAGCTTTTGTGGTGGGGAAGCATGGGGGAAGCTTTTGTATGGGTGAAACTTTTGTGGTAGGGGAAGCTTTTGTGGGTGAAGCTTTTGTTGGTGAAGCTTTTATGGGTGAAGCTTTTTAGGTAAAGCTTTTGTGGTGGGTGAAGCTTTTATGGGTGAAGCTTTTGTGGGTGAAGCTTTTGTGGGTGAAGCTTTTATGGGTGAAGCTTTTGTAGGTGAAGCTTTGGAGTTGAAGCTTTGTAGGTGAAGCTTTGGAGTTGAAGCTTTTGTTGGGTAATAGGAATTGATTTTGCTTCACACTGTCTTGATTAAGATAGTGTGAAGCTTTTGAGAATTTGTAGTTGTCCTCCATTGATGAAACTTTTGTTGGTGAAGCTTTGGAGTTGAAGCTTTTGTTGGTGAAGCTTTTATGGGTGAAGTTGTGGTGGGTGAAGCTTTTGTCGGTGAAGCTTTTATGGGTGAAATTGTGGTGGATGAAGCTTTTGTGGGTAAAGCTTTTATGGGTGAAGCTATTGTGGGTGAAGCTTTTGTAGGTGAAGCTTTAGAGTTGAAGCTTTGTAGGTGAAGCTTTGGAGTTGAAGCTTTTGTTGGGTACCATGAATTGATTTTGCTTCACACTATCTTGATCAAGATAGTGTGAAGCTTTTGAGAATTTGTAGTTGTCCTCCATTGATGAAGCTTTTGTTGGTAAAGCTTTGGAGTTGAAGCTTTTGTTGGTGAAGCTTTTATGGGTGAAGCTTTTATGGGTGAAGCTTTTGTTGGGTACCATGAATTGATCTTGCTTCACACTATCTTGATCAAGATAGTGTGAAGCTTTTGAGAATTTGTACTTGTCTTCCATTGATGAAGCTTTTGTTGGTGAAGCTTTTGTGGTGAAGCTTTGGTGGGTTCCACGAATTGATTTTGCTTCACACTATCTTGATCAAGATAGTGTGAAGCTTTTGAGAATTTGTAGTTGTCATCCATTGATGAAGCTTTGTTGAATTTCCCAATTTTTTTTTTTTTTTTGGAAAACTAGAAATTTGTTGAATTTCCCAATTTCCCTTTTTTTTTCATTTTGGGAAACTAGAAATTTGAAAATGTGGGAGAGACAACATATACAAATTTTGCTTCCACACTGTTGAGCAAGAGATAGTGATGCAAGCCACACTTTGTAGTAGTCGAAGGTTTGGATAAACCATATAAATTGAATTTCCTTCGAACAGTCTTAAATTTGCTTCGAAGGTTTGAGAATTGTAGTTTCCCTCCATTGATGAGTGATAAGCTCATATTTATATATATTTTACATAAAATTCACTTGTCTTTTCTTAGTTAGTTCCTTATATTTTTGAGCTATTTACTATTTTTTTGTGTTTTGTGTGATTTATCAAGCAAAGAAAAGAAAAGTAGCACAAGTGAATTATTAAGTAACAAATTCGTCAAAACTGCCTGTGCAGATTATCTGACTTTGGAAGCATGTTACAAACAGTTCAGAATGAATGAGAGAATGAGCTTTATATGCGTGGAAAGCTACGGATGTCTATTTTCTGGAGCAATTTACGGATTGTTAATCTCATTTTTCTAGAAGAAGTTATGGGCATTGTAACACTGAAAGGTCAGAAAAGGGCTAAGCAGATTTGGCTAATAAAAAGAGAAAGGCAACACATGGGCAAAAGGAAACACACACACATGGGCAGAAAATAGGTGGATTGTTGGCTGAAATAATAAAGAACATGTGTCTGCAAATGCAAAGGAAAACACACACACATGGGCAAAGGAAACACACACACATGGGTAGGAATTGTGTGTGTTTTGTGGTTGAAATGATGAAGCATGTGTGTGTAAATGTAAAGGAAAACATGGCAGAAAATGTGTGTGTTTGGTGGTTGAAATGATGAAGCATGTGTGTGTAAATGTAAAGGGGAAACATGACAACACACACCCACACAAGCTGCACATGCAAAGGAAATGGAGTGGTCCTCTCTCAAGCCTATAAATACCACCTCCCATATTCATCAACATAACAGTTTTTGATCCATCTTTGCCATGAGTTCTCCACCACCATTCTCTCCAAATTCAGCCAAAAATCACCCCTAGCCACACCACCCATCAATCCTAAACCTTGCCATACCATTCCCCATCCATTCTACACCATAAAAACCACCCCAAACCGTCCAAAACCTCTAGTGCCGCTGCTTGCAAGGAAGGAAAGAGAAGGAACATCTTGTGCCGTGCCTATGCCCAAGCCTTGGGAGTGTTGGAGCGTTTCTAGGTGTTTTCTATCTTTGATTTCAATGTTTAAATTAAGTTATCTTTGTGTAATTGCAAGTATGAGGAACTAAACCCCCATAGCTAGGGGGGGATTCAAAACCATGTTTATGCTTGCTATATGATTTGATTACTTCCAATTGCGTTTCATGAATTGTGAATTTAATTTACTTATCTCTATGAATTAAAACTAATTTGTGTATGTTGGTTGAGAGTGCACGCTTAATTTTCATGCATAAGTTTGATGCTAGGATATAAGGAAGTTTCACCTAATCGTTATGAACTTATATTCATAAGTAGTAAAGGTTGTTGATCACAATCGTGTTAAGTAAATTCTTGGCATAAGTTTCATGCAATTCATAGTAACGAGTGCCTCGTCCATGCTTATGTTTTTCATAGAACTTAATGATTCTTGCGTGTATCTCTATTATGCAATTCATGTAAGGAACTTGTAGGGAATGTTTTAGGTTGTCGTATGCAATCATCCAACCTAATAACTTGTGGAAAAACTGAGGGTTAATTAGTGCAATTCACGGTTAATTTGGGGCGTTGAGTATTCATAGTTTATCGAAAAGCAACTGGAAATCGTTTTGTATGCAAGTGTGACATGTGTGGAGAAGACCTCCTAACTAGCCTTCCATCCATAAGTTTCATTCAAATTCATTTACAATCTGTTTTGTTTTACAAAGTTTGTTTTTTTTTCAAATTCGTCAAGAACCAATCTCCCATTTATTTCAAAATGTTAGATTAGTCAGTAATCACTTTAGTTTGTGTTTTTAAGTGTCTTGAGTCAAGTCATAACCCAATTTCGTCCAATTTAGTGTTAGGTGTTCAAAACTGCCCAGAAAGTGTTTTTAAGGCAGTTTTGAGTGTTTATTTTCTGTTTTGAATCTTTTTGTTTATCTTAGTATTTTAAAGTATAGTTTTGCATTCTTTGAGTCTAGTTTAGTGTTTTAAACTTTGTTTTTACGTTTTCAAGTCAGTTTCCAAGTGATTAAGCAATCCCTCCTAATCCCCGGCCTAGAACGATCCCTACTTACATTCTTTACTACAATTGACAAAAAGAGGGTTTAATTTGTGTGCTTATAGATTTCGCATCAAATTTTTGGCGCCGTTGCCGGGGATTAGCAACTTTGCTAATCCCCCGTTGTTTCTTTTTCATGTCTTTTATTTTACTTTTGATATTTGATTTAGTTTTCTTTCTTTGATTTTAGGTACTAGAGAAGTAAGACATGGATTTTGCTAGCATTCAAACTCAATTGGCAAATCTTACTTCTCAACTGTCACAGTATGCCGAAAGGACCACAATGCAAAGTGTCCCTACATTTGGTGTGTCTTATAGGCAAGGATATCAAGCCAATCAATGCCCACAAAGAGATTGGAGTGATCATTCAAACTCTATGTGGTGGGAAGCTCAACAAGTTGAACATGAAGGATATTGGCAGCCATATGAGGAGTTCTATTCAGGACCTATGCAGCCACCACAACCTCATATACAATATGCCCAATCAAACTCAGACTCGTCAATAGATTACAATCAAATTCTTAATGAATTAAACTCTATGGTGCAGGGCTCACAACAAGAAGAATATCTGCCACCATCGGAGGAGTTCTATCACTGGCCATATCAACCGTCACAGTCACCACAACAATCTGCCCAATTCAATTCAGGTACGTCTTTGGATGATGATATGTTTAATAAGTTACTCACCTCTTTGAACCAGAAAGTAGAAAATCAAAACAAAGAGATACAAAATCAAGCCAAGAAGGCGAGTGAATTGGAGAAGCAACCTGGGCAGATTATGGAGTTCATGGCACAAATTCAAGAGCAGAGTGAACTCCCCAACTCAACTATTGAAAATTCGAATGAAGATTTTGAAATCCATGATGCTATCACTTTGAGAAGTGCTATGGAGGTTGAAGCTAACCTAAAAACATCCAAACATAGCCTAGAAGTGGATGAGGAGCTGCTGATTGAGGAGGAGGAAGAAGACATACACACGGAAAGGGTAGAACAACCCTTGCAGCAGCCCCTTAAGCCCTCTAAACCACCCACCACAAGTAAGGACGTCCCAATTTCATTTCATTCTAATGTTATTCCTCCGAACGTCCCTTTTCCTCGTAGGTTTTTGATTCCCAAGAAAGAAGAGAGTGAAAAAGACATCGTGGAAGCCTTCCCAAAGGTGCAAAATGATATTCCAATTCTTGGTGCAACAAATCAAGTTCCAGATTGTGTTGAAATATTCAAAGAACCTTGTACACCAAGAAGAATGATTCAAGAGAAAGTAGTGGCTGGAGAAGATGTAGAATGCATCAAAGAGGATGTGCTTGAGACAACCATTCCTAAAGAAGTTGAATTTTATGCAATGGGACAAGTCCCAACCATCACATTCAATCTGGCCAAGTCCAGTATCCCTGAAACTTTCAAAAATGTGGTGTTTGTCATTGAGTTCTTGTCGGACAAAGCAAGTAAGTCATCTTCTCCAATTTTACATACGTTTTCCACTAACTTGCTAATTTTGATGATTCAGGCACCCATACTAGAATTTACACCATTGCCGGATCACTTCAAGTATCACCTTCCATTCGAAGATCACTTCCATGGAACCTAGGGGAATGGGACGGGAGGTATCGTCCGGCTGCAAGACGTTAAAGAAAGCGTTTCTTGGGAGGCAACCCATGTATTCAAAAAAGGAAGATCTATGAATCGCTCTACAATCAGTTTTGCGTTTCTAAAAACCTTTTCTTTTCTGCATTTCTATTTTGCCATGATTGTCATTTTTTTTATTTTTGTTGTTTATTTAATTATTTTTGGGTGTGGGTTTATTTTTGAAACATTGATAGATATGCAACATATTCTTACATTCATTTTAAAAAAAAAAAAAAGGAACATTAAGCAGAAAATTACAAGAGGGAGCCTTCACAAAGGCTGCTTAGGAGAAGTCTCAGTAGTCGGCGAAGTCTCAGCAATCGGCGGAGCCCCAGAAGGAGGAGGCAGCAGAGGTTGATCATTTGGA
Organism: Malus domestica; assembly: GCF_042453785.1. Taxonomy (NCBI): domain Eukaryota; kingdom Viridiplantae; phylum Streptophyta; class Magnoliopsida; order Rosales; family Rosaceae; genus Malus; species Malus domestica. Next base: position 38,331,633 of record NC_091675.1, on the reverse strand, counting down.
GCTTCAGTACGCGGTACAGCCCCAGAAGACGAAGGCAAATGCTGTTGGAACAAGCCCACAAACCTCTTATGATCAAGTAAGATCTGACCATCAGATTCCTGCATCTGGTCAATTTTCCTCTTCATGTTTGTGGCATAGTTGTGTGCGAGCTTGTGCAATTGTTTATTTTCATGCTTAAGCCCTCTAATCTCCTGCTTAAGACTCATCACTTCAGCCGCCAATGATTCAACTTGACGGGTTAGGGCAAATAGGCGTTGGGCCATATTGAACACGGAACATGCGCACTGCACACTAAGAGCCAGAGATTCCTTAACAGCCAGCTCATCAGACCGTTTGGCAAGTAATCTGTTATCTTTGGGAGTGACAAGGTTCCTAGCCACCACCGCAGCTGTCATATCATTCTTCATCACCGAATCCCCAACGGTAAGGGGACCAGTGGGGGATATGAAGGATGGGTGCCATATGTTGTCTGGAGAAGGCGGGGCTACCTCTTCACCAAGGTTCAAGTCAAAACGACGATCGGAAGGGCCAGACATTTTTCAGAGGTGTTAAAGAAAGAGGAGATCGGACAAGTCAAGATCGTAGAAGTGCAAAACGGGAGTTCTTACAGGCAGAAATTCAAGTGTGCTTTGAACGTCCTGCATACCTCTATAAAAATCAGCACGCGATGGGATTTCAGAGATCGAAAGGGCAAGCTCAGAAATCGAAGAAGCCAATTCAGAAATCGAAGAGGCGCCAGCTTTCTCAAAAGTTGGGCTTACTCACAAACCACCTATTCCAGATATCAAAGATTGTCAGCTTTCTCAGCCTCGTCAGCACCCGTCACACGCAAACTCAGCTTTGCGAAAATCACAGGCAGTTTGTCGAAGCGCCGATTCCAACCATCTGTCTCTCTCAGCCTCGTCAGCACTTGTCACATGCAAAGAAAGCTTTGCGGAAATCACGGGCAGTTTGTCGAAGCGCCGATTCCAACCATCTGTCTTTCTCAGCCTCGTCAGCTTTGAGGAAATCATGGGTAATCTGTCGACGATTTCTGTTGAAGTAGAAAACACGTGAAGTTTACTGTTCAATCATCAAACGGTTGCCAACAGGAGTGAAAGGACAGTACCGGTTATTATTTCCTATAAATGTCGACCTTTACCCTCCATGGCAAGGCAGACATACATAACCTTCCTTCATCTCCGAGAATGCCTTTCCAACAAACCCTCTCGAGTCACTCAGTGTTCCTTATTCCTTGGGGTACCTCTGCAAACAACCTATCCAAAGCAAAAGTATTTCATATCATGAAGGTTAAAAGCAAGAGTATCTCATATCATGCATTCTCCATGTCCTTTTCCTTGTCTTTGTTCTAACCTGCAGGACATGGAGAAATTGCTCTCGAGTACTCGTCTTCCACTGCTGATGTACTTCCAAAGAAGCTGCCACATCTACCTGAAGAACAGATAAGGCAAGCGAAAATGATACCAGCAACATGTGGAGACAACGTGCAGAAGAAACAAGCAGAGAAGAATGCAGCTTGCACAATCAACCCAGCATAAGGAGCCTGAGTTGAAGAACTAGAGAAGCTGCCACATCTTCTTGGAGAACAAATAAGGAATTGAGCCTGCACAATCAACTCAAGAGCAGAAAGAGTCTGAGTTGAAAAACTCAAGAAGCTTCAACAACATCGCCAAAGAGCAAAGCTTCGCCGTACAATTCCAATCCAGTTCAAGATCAAAGCTGTGGAAAGGCAACAAGATCATCTACCTCCATAACCAGATTTGCGTTCCTAAACTCTACTCTTTCTTGTTTTTACCTTGCTATACTTGTCATGTTTATTCGTTATTTGTTTATTTGCTTGTTTTTGTGTGAGTTTATACTTGAAACATTGAGGACAATGTTTGATTTAAGTGTGGGGGGGTAACCATTGTTTTGCATGAAAGTCGTAAGAGTTTATCACCCATTACTTCTAATGTTGTTTCTTGCTCTTTTAAGTGTTTTTAAGCTGTTTTGAAGTGTTTTAGTTTGTTTTGATATAAAAATCCGAAAATCTAATAAAAATTTGAAAAATTGTTTTGAAAAACCTAAAAAAAGTTGTTTTTGTATGTTTATTTGTGTCTTAGGGTACCTTCCAACACAATGATGAGGATTTGGTTTTTAATTACATGACTGTTAAAGAGAGTTATAAACATGGATCAACATTTGATTTACTCTTTGGTGTATGCTTGGTTGTGGTTATAATTTATGAATTCACATGCAATCATAAAGGAAAAATTAGTTTTTGTAACATGCTTGAAGGAAGGAACTCAAACAAACGCTACAACCTTGTGAGACTTGAGCCTAAACGTTATTTGGAGAGTTGATAATCTGTGCATTATTGTTTTCTAAGTCGTTGCTTGATCTCATTATTCTTTGCTTGGTTACTACTTAGAAGGCGTTTCATCATTTAGTTCCAAATGCTAGAACTCATGCCCATTTCATTCAAAGCATGATATTGATTTGCATAACACATATTCAAGATGAAGTTGTGTAGTTACCACCACCAAAGCCAAATTGCCGTGTATCCTACTTCATTATATGTTTAAGTTAACCCCGTTGAGCCTTGTTTAGCCTGTTTTTCTTTGTTAATCACATCATCTCCACCTAGCCTAGATTAGGACATTCATACCCTTGTTCTTAAAGCATAGTAAAGCATGATTCAAATTGAATTCCTTTTGATTATGTATGGCAGAAAATAAGTGTGGGGGAAGTGTTTCTCATGTAAGTAGTGTGCCATAGGCACGGGTGGAAAGAAAAGAAAAGAAAAATTCATCCAAAGAAAAAAAAAAAAAAAAGTTGAATTTGACCCTAAGAGTTGTTTAAATCTTTCCCTTATGTCTAAAAGTTGATTTCTGCAATCTAAGTGAATTCTAAGTTTCAAGTTCATTACTTTATTTGCTATTGCTTTAAGAACGTTTGTTTTCCCTTACCTTCATTTGTTAGTCAACACCCCAAGCCCCGTTACAACCTTTGACTTCAATCTTGAGTGTTATGTGTTTCAATTTGTGGAGTTTGAATTTGGTATGAGCATATGGTGTCACTGGTTCTCGCATCTAAGTAGTAGCATTCCATTCATGAGATCATATCTAAACATGCTTAATAACTCCAGAAATCGCTTTCTTTGTAATACATATATGTGAGCGTTCGTTTTCATGTTTACATCAATCTTCTCACATATAACTAGTATAGGGTGTGTAGTTAGAAAATCTGAGTGAAAATTGAATGAATATCTTGTAAGGACTTGAGCAAATTCTCTAAGGCATGTTACTACATTCAAAATCATATTTTAATTGGTTAAATGTGAACTAGTACGTGGTGACTATGATTAAGTATGTGCTTAAGTGTGAAGATGACTCAAATCTGTGGGGATAATGATTTTTAACATGTCATGTGCGTTGGAAATCCCTAAGGCAAACGTTGGAAGGTTTAGGTTGTGTTTTGTTTTCTTTATTTTGCTCGAGGACTAGCAAAAGCTAAGTGTGGGGGTATTTGATAAGCTCATATTTATATATATTTTACATAAAATTCACTTGTCTTTTCTTAGTTAGTTAATTATATTTTTGAGCTATTTACTATGTTTTTGTGTTTTGTGTGATTTATCAAGCAAAGAAAAGAAAAGTAGCACAAGTGAATTATTAAGTAACAAATTCGTCAAAACTGCCTGTGCAGATTATCTGATTTTGGAAGCATGTTACAAACAGCTCAGAATGAATGAGAGAATGAGCCTTATATGCGTGGAAAACTACGGATGTCTATTTTCTGGAGCAATTTACGGATTGTTAATCTCATTTTTCTAGAAGAAGTTATGGGCATTGTAACAATGAAAGGTCAGAAAAGGGCTAAGCAGATTTGGCTAATAAAAAGAGAAAGGCAACACATGGGCAAAAGGAAACACACACACATGGGCAGAAAATGGGTGGATTGTTGGCTGAAATAATGAAGAACATGTGTCTGCAAATGCAAAGGAAAACACACACACATGGGCAAAGGAAACACACACACATGGGTAGGAATTGTGTGTGTTTTGTGGTTGAAATGATGAAGCATGTATGTGTAAATGTAAAGGAAAACATGGCAGAAAATGTGTGTGTTTGGTGGTTGAAATGATGAAGCATGTGTGTGTAAATGTAAAGGGGAAACATGACAACACACACCCACACAAGCTGCACATGCAAAGGAAATGGAGTGGTCCTCTCTCAAGCCTATAAATACCCCCTCCCATATTCATCAACATAACAGTTTTTTATCCATCTTTGCCATGAGTTCTCCACCACCATTCTCTCCAAATTCAGCCAAAAATCACCCCTAGCCACACCACCCATCAATCCTAAACCTTGCCATACCATTCCCCATCCATTCTACACCATAAAAACCACCCCAAACCGTCCAAAACCTCTAGTGCCGCTGCTTGCAAGGAAGGAAAGAGAAGGAACATCTTGTGCCGTGCCTATGCCCAAGCCTTGGGAGTGTTGGAGCGTTTCTAGGTGTTTTCTATCTTTGATTTCAATGTTTAAATTAAGTTATCTTTGTGTAATTGCGAGTATGAGGAACTAAACCCCCTTGGCTAGGGGGGGATTCAAAACCATGTTTATGCTTGCTATATGATTTGATTACTTCCAATTGCGTTTCATGAATTGTGAATTTAACTTACTTATCTCTATGAATTAAAACTAATTTGTGTATGTTGGTTGAGAGTGCACGCTTAATTTTCATGCATAAGTTTGATGCTAGGATATAAGGAAGTTTCACCTAATCGTTATGAACTTATATTCATAAGTAGTAAAGGTTGTTGATCACAATCGTGTTAAGTAAATTCTTGGCATAAGTTTCATGCAATTCATAGTAACGAGTGCCTCGTCAATGCTTATGTTTTTCATAGAACTTATTGATTCTTGCGTGTATCTCTATTATGCAATTCATGTAGGGAACTTGTAGGGAATGTTTTAGGTTGTCGTATGCAATCATCCAACCTAATAACTTGTGGAAAAACTGAGGGTTAATTAGTGCAATTCACGGTTAATTTGGGGCGTTGAGTATTCATAGTTTATCGAAAAGCAACTGGAAATCGTTTTGTATGCAAGTGTGACATGTGTGGAGAAGAACCTCCTAACTAGCCTTCCATCCATAAGTTTCATTCAAATTCATTTACAATCTGTTTTGTTTTACAAAGTTTGTTTTGTTTTCAAATTCGTCAAGAACCAATCTCCCATTTATTTCAAAATGTTAGATTAGTCAGTAATCACTTTAGTTTGTGTTTTTAAGTGTCTTGAGTCAAGTCATAACCCAATTTCGTCCAATTTAGTGTTAGGTGTTCAAAACTGCCCAGAAAGTGTTTTTAAGGTAGTTTTGAGTGTTTATTTGCTGTTTTGAATCTTTTTGTTTATCTTAGTATTTTAAAGTATAGTTTTGCATTCTTTGAGTCTAGTTTAGTGTTTTAAACTTTGTTTTTACGTTTTCAAGTCAGTTTCCAAGTGATTTAGCAATCCCTCCTAATCCCCGGCCTAGAACGATCCCTACTTACATTCTTTACTACAATTGACAAAAAGAGGGTTTAATTTGTGTGCTTATAGATTTCGCATCAATGAGGCTTTTGTTGGCACCATAAATTGTTTTTGCTTCATACTGTCTTGATCAAGAGTGTGTGAAGCTTTTGAGAATTTGTAGTTGTCATCCATTGATGAAGCTTTGTTGAATTTCCCAATTTTTTTTTTTTTTTTTTTTGGAAAACTAGAAATTTGTTGAATTTCCCAATTTCCCTTTTTTTTTTTTTGGGAAACTAGAAATTTGAAAATGTGGGAGAGACAACATATACAAATTTTTCTTCCACACTGTTGAGCAAGAGATAGTGATGCAAGCCACACCTTGTAGTAGTCGAAGGTTTGGATAAACCATATAAATTGAATTTGCTTCGAACAGTCTTGAATTTGCTTCGAAGGTTTGAGAATTGTAGTTTCCCTCCATTGATGATGCTTTTGTTGGCACCATAAATTGTTTTTGCTTCATACTATCTTGATTAAGAGTGTGTGAAGCTTTTGAGAATTGTGGCTACCCTCCATTAATGAAGTTCTTGTTGGCACCATAAATTGGTTTTGCTTCACACTGTCTTGATCAAGAGTGTGTGAAGCTTTTGAGAATTGTGGTTGAACTCCTTTGGTGAAGCTTTTTTTGGCACCATAAATTGGTTTTGCTTCACACTGTCTTGATCAAGAATGTGTGAAGCTTTTGAGAATTGTGGTTGCCATCCATTGATGAAGCTCTTGTTGGCACCATAAATTGGTTTTGCTTCACATTGTCTTGATCAAGAGTGTGTGAAGCTTTTGAGAATTGTGGTTGAACTCCTTTGATGAAGCTCTTGTTGGCATCATAAATTTGTTTTGCTTTACACTGTCTTGATCAAGAGTGTGAAGCTTTCTACAAGTTGTAGTGTTTGCATTGTTACAGAGGGGAAATGTCTGAAGCAGATGCAAGAGGGCTGAATAGCTTGATCTTCGTATGCCATGCACTGAAGTTGTTGTTGGCTTGCAATAAGACTTTGTTGGTGACTATAACTCTTGTTGGGCATAAATGCTCCCCTAGTTGAGTTGTCAAGCTTGAGGTTTTTTGATTATTTGTGAATGCTAGGAGTTCACATGTACAAGTTGTACCACTCGTCTTCTGGTAGGTGGAATGAATGGTGAGTTGTTTTCATCACTTGGTTGGTGGTACGAAGGTGAGTTCCTTCATCACCTTTCATCACATTTCATCACCTGGTTGATGGCACGAGGATGAGTTTCTTCTTCACCTGGTTGGTGGCATGAATGGAAAATTGCCAAATGATATTAGAGTATGGGTTGTACATTTCATCATCTGGTTGGTGGCATGAAGATGAGTTCCTTCTTCACCTGGTTGGTGGCATGAGTGGCAAGTTGCCAAATGATATTAGAGTACTGGTTGTACATTTCATCACCTGGTTAGTGGCATGAATGGCAAGGTACCAAATGATATTAGAGTACGGGTTGTACATTTCATCACCTGGTTGGTGGCATGAAAGAGAGTACGGGTTGTACATTTTCATCACCTGGTTGGTGGCATGAAGATGAGTTTCTTCTTCACATATCATCACCTAGTTGGTGAGAATAAGGGCAAGGTGTCGAGGCACATTGTAGTAAGTGTCGAATGACACAAAGTATGTTGAACCCTTTTGAAGCACATTTGGCTTATGTATGGATGTGTTGGAATGTATGATGTTTATGTATGAATGTGTTTAGAATGTATGATGTTTATGTTGATTGATATGAGTGATGCTTATGAATGTTTTGCTATGCATGAAGGGATCCATGCTTTTGATATGTGAACCATGTTGGTTGTAACACTTAATATCACATACTTTGTGTCCAAGTATGCATGTTGAAGCTCTGAGTTACAGTATAAGGGTAGGTCTGCATAGACCAAGTGTTCTAGTGCTAGGAATGCAAAAGACTCAAAAGAAGTTGTCTGAATTCCCTTTTCTTTAAATATTTGCCGAATGGCTTGTGTGACAAAAGATCTCAAGCGATTGAGAGTCAAAACATTTGTAATATGTATGCCTTCTTATAATAGCATTTCCTTTAGTACCTAGTCCTCCACTTTGAAAGAGTGAGGCTTAGTCCCATAGTCATAATAGTTGATGGTACGTTCACCCATGGTTGTCTTGATACGAACTTTTATCCCTCTTGTTGTAATGGGCTTGTTGAGAGTAAAAATCCTTCCTTTTACCAAGAGACAGATACGTTTGGTGACTTAGCGAGTAGCTAAATGAGGCTGGAGATGATGCAATGGGTGTCTGAATGGCCAAGATCCCCTCACTTGGTAGAACTTCACTTCCACTTCCCACTTGTTGATAGGGGTTAACCATATGGGGTTCCCTTGGTATGTCCTTGCTTCGGCGGAGGCGTGGTTGTAAGCCTGTGCCATCGCCTCAGAGTAAGTCTTCCAAGTGTTGGCATTGATCATGTACTTGAAGAAACAATCACGTAGGCCTACCGTGAAGGCCTTGAGGGCGGTCTTGTCATCTGCCTCAGCGCAGCGAGAATACTCATGGCTGAAGCGACCAGTATACTCTCGTAGTGACTCGTTCGACTTCTGGAAAATAGTGTACAAGTCATCTGCTGAATGCAAGCGATCGGTCTGGAAGATATGTTGAGAGACAAACAATTTCCTCAGTTCCTCAAATGAGTCTACTGTCTTAGGTGGAAGACGGCAATACCAGTTTAGAGCTTCTCCAGAGAGGGTGGAGGGCAAAATAAGACATCGTTCTTCGTCGGTGTGCATTCGATATGCCATGGTAGACTCAAAGAGGTTAAGGTGTTCAATTGGGTCCTCCCTTCCAGTATAGAGTTGTAAACCAAGCTTTTGTTTTGTCTTCGCTTGAATGGGGTGTCAAGGATCCTCCTTGTGAGAGGGCCAAGCCTGGGTTGGTTCCAGTCAGGTATCTCAGCCTGACATTCGACCTTCAACTTGTTTACTTCCTCAAGGAGCTGTAGAACAATAGGGTCCTAAGTAGAGTCATGTACCACTGGAATTTTCTTTCGTAAGTCTCCATCGCCTCTTGGAAGTAGGAAAGTTTGAGCAAGGGCGTGTGGTTTTTCCTTGGACTCGCCGTACTGACTTCTAGAGCGAGTCGGTCAGAATACCTTAGAGTCCCATGTACCTTCATGTTCCTCAGGGACCTGTCGTTCCTTCCCTAGATTGGCAGTTGGCCTGGGTCATGGGATGGGACTGAGTCTTTCAGAAACCCTTGAGTCATTGATCTTCGAGCATATGTGGAGGGGATTCTCTCGACGTTGCTTTGGGAAGCCTTGACAGTCACAATAAACAGCTTTCGATCCTTCCAATCCTTCTGCAAGGAAGTGTCTTCCTTCACTTCTCCTGCTTCGGGTCGAAGCATCTGGGTTGAGAGAAATCTCATGTTGATCAATGTTTTGATGATTAGCTCGCTCCTCATCAGGGATACCCATGTCGTAGGAAGGTGACCCTCCGTGTTGGGGGGCACCCAGATGATGGTTGATGTCTACAGGGGCAACGAGCTCGCGTGTTTGATTACGCCTAGTTTCGTGAAATGTCTCAAAGAGCTTCTCATACTGCTCCTGGAGGACCTCATTCTTCATTGTTATCTTGTTGTTCTGAGCTTCTAGCTCATCGACTTTAGCTTGAAGAGCAATCCTCTTTCCTTCCTTTTTTCATTGCTTCGCACTAGGTGCAAGAGGGGTGTCATTTTGTGTGTTGTGGCTTCCTTCGCTCCCATGTTGGAGAGGGATGCCTAGTCAAAAGAGAGTGTATGAATGGTGGAAACCAGCTTGCCAAAGCTGAAAAGAGTGGGAATAAGTGTCATTTCCCACAGACAGCGCCAAATGTTGATGCACAAAATCAGTGAGGACTTTGGTACAACAGAAAGTGTTAAGTTTGTGACCTTCGCTAGATTGCTCCGGTCACTAGTGTGGATAAGTATACAAATGGATAGAGACAGAGAAGCAAACACAAGATGTACATGGTTCACCCAGATTGGCTACGTCCACGGAGTAGAGGAGTTCTCATTAATTGTGAAAGGTTTACACAAGTACATAGGTTCAAGCTCTCCTTTAGTGAGTACTAGTGAATGATTTAGTACAAATAACATTAGGCCATATTGTGAAAGAATGATCTCTAATTATAAAAGAGTTTCTAGTTTCATTCTCACATTGACACATGTCGTGTTGTGATTAGCTTCTGATGTTGACACGTGTCGCGCTATGATAGGATTCTGATGTCGACACGTGTCGCGCTGTGATTTGCCTCCTGGTTGGAGGGATACTCTTCTGGGTCCTTGACAGTATAACGTTGACCGGTGCTCAGTAGTTTTGAGATTGGTCAAGTATGGTACAAACAGGGTTCAATATGGTGAAATCAACGGCAAAAGAGACATGATGGCGTGATATAAAAATCTGGACGGAAACGGGACAGGTAAAATTGCAAACAATGGGAAGATAAAGAAAGAGGTATTCATCAATTTCCCCCCTGAACTTGTGACTATTGGCCAATTTCCCCCCTCAACTTTAATTTTGGCCAATTTCCCCCCTCAACTCTCATAATTAGTCAATTTCCCCCCTCAACTTTAATTTGGCCAATTTCCCCCCCGCAACTCTCATAATTAGTCAATTTGCACCCTACTGTTAATTTTTTACACACACTTGTCAATTTGGCCAATCCACGTGGCTGCGTGGCCCTAGCTATGACCAAGGTCGATGGCAGTCCTAGGTTTTTCTTCTCTAGGTTTTTCAGGGGGGGAATTGATGAATACCTCATAAAGAAAAGAAAGAAAATAGAGAAGAAAAACCTAGGACTACCATCGACCTTTGTCATAGCTAGGGCCACGCAGCCACGTGGATTGGCGAAAGTTGAAAGCACTCACACAACGGTGAGAAATACTCTCACAAGATGAGAGAAAGGCTCTCACATAGGAGACAACGATAGGTTTCTTACTTTGTTTCTTGTATAGCAAGCGAACAGACAAGGAGTTGTTCATTCATTTGAGAAGATTGGGGGATTTTATATGTGTGTTCACTGCCATTGATTTGTTTTCTGCTCAAAAATGCTGGTGGTCATGACTCATTTCATATAGGCCGCTTTGGTTCATTTGGGATAAATAAGCACATGGTGTATTTGATTTGCGATACTATAATTAAATGTTGGTAAGTAGCCAGTATTAAATAAACATATGTAATGATTATCATGTATATTATTCATGCAGAAGGATGTTGCATAACCTTTTGCTTTTTTTTTTTTTTTTTTTTTTTAAAAAAAAAAAAAAGTAGAGGCTGGTGGCAAGTCATGTTGCCACTGTCAAGCAGAACATAACCTTTTGCTTTAGATCAAAAGGACATGTTATCCAACTCTCTATCTCTAAGGTGCGTTCGTTATGATAGCTAATTGTCTACTTTAAGACCTCATTTAGTGCCTAATGTTGGATTATATTGTATAATTCATGAAATTCGAGGTATATTGAACGTAGAAGTCAATTAATTTCACTTTTAAGTGGATTATAAGGTAGGAAGAAATAAGTTTACTTGATGAGCGATTCATCTTCAATCTTCAAATAGCTCGTTGTTTCTTCATTTATTCTTTCAACAGAGCTTGGATATATTGTGTTATATACCCAATGAATGCAATTCTTAAGACCACTCATTGTGGTCTTCGTTTTTTCAATTCCAATATTTTGTTTTCGTCCGTTCTGTTGTTCATTCCTCATTTTCTCATATACTTTTTTATATCACAAGCACAAAAATGAACACAAAAAAACAAAAAACAAAACAGTTGCCTGCCAACTGATGAATTGTCAATTGGTCATAACTGGATTACGGAGGGCAGACAAGATAATGGTCCATAAAATTAACCATGAGCCAGTACGGCCTTTTAGAACTTGAAGCTTCATATCATAATTTGAGCCACACCGTTTGATTACTTTTGGTGAGATTTTGATGCTTTGAATTATATTTCGATATAGGACAATCGACTTCTTCTTGAATGAAAAGTAATCAAACGGACAAATTTTGGAGTGATTCTAATTAGAAGATGTTCATGAGTTTTTCAAGATGATTGTATCAAGATTTCAAATTTTTCTACCAAGTCGTTTGACTATGGCAATGAAATAAATGTCTAGCGCGCAATTTTCCTAGATTGACGTTTATGAACATTTTGGGTATTTTGGAGGTGAAGATAGTATATTTTAAGGAAGATTCCGTCTGAGGATTTGTAGGGGACGTCTTCAGCTTTCGAAAGAGACCTTTTCGGACCAAATCGAAGTTGATTTGATTGGTCAAAAGTCTAATTTTTTGAGAAATTCGAATTTCAGTTTAAAGAGGAAACCTTTTATTTTCTGTTTTATTATTTTATTGTGTTTCCTAGTTTTAATCTAAGACCTTTTAGGGTTTTATTTTGTAGTAGTATAAATAAGGTTATTTAGCCATTTGTTGTAAATATTATGTGGATGGTCCACATGAATAGTTTGTTACTATTTATGCACAGTATTTTCACTATTCATTTGTGGAAAATGTGTAAAGTGAATAGTGCTTTCTTTTGTTTATATAAAGGAAGAAGAGGAGATGAAGTGAGGTGAGTTCACGGGAAAGATGGGAATGAAAAGAAAGAAAGAAAGAGAGGAAGAGAGAGAGAGAGAAGAAAGAAGAGGAAGAGAGGAAGAAGAGGAAGATGAGAGGAGATAATAGAGTGAGTTATCTTTGTACTCCTATTATTTCAAATTATAATGAAAGCACCACTGCTGCCCCGAGGACGTACTCCAGTCACACTGACTGTAGAGGAACCTCGTAAATTTTGTGTCTTGTTTCATTTATTCCACTGCACCCACAGTCAATTTTACAACACGTTATCAGCACGAAAAGCTCTCATGTCAGTGGAAAGCACAACATCATAAATCTGGTAAAGCATTATCTACCTCTTACCTCGGTCAGCTAAAATCTCACAGAGTAGAGACGGCAAGCCAGACATGTCAAACAGGGAAGATCATCTTGTCACAAAAATCCATTAACCTTTCTTTTATCACTTTTTCTTTTATCACTCTAACTATTGATGTGCTAATCCTTATCCCTGCTAGACCTGCAATCTATTTTTCTCTCGTGGACAAGAAAGATGGAGAGATCTTACAGACAAACAAAGGTGCAGCAAAACAAGCAAAGGTATGTCCATTTTTCATTTCTCCCACCGCGCCAAAAGCGCCCCACCGAATTCCGGTGCGAATTGAAATTTCCAACGACCTGAAGTCATCACGAGATAAGAAAAATCGTACCTGACAACTGGTTTCCAGAGATCCAGAAGAATCTCATTAGACTTGGAAACCCAGATCGTGTCGTTCTCAATGGATCTCGAGGACCTCCATGAATCCTCAGTTGTCTGAGATGGTGATGGCATGACTGACTCCACACAGGCCTCCCTCTCTTGTGCCTTTGTCAACCTCACTGTCATCTATGTCTCTATGGAGAGGTTCTTGTTTTGCGATGCCATGTTCTTTGGGCCATGCAAGAACAACGCCAGTCTCTGGTAGCCTTTTTGGATTGAATTGGTTTTGTGTAACCCCCACAACAACCCAGCTGGTACTGGGTTTCGAGACTGGTAGAGATAGACAAAGAAAAGGGGAAATGGGGCCAATGATTTGGAAAGGTGCGTTGCACCATGTAAAATGAAAGAAAAAGGCAATGTTTTTTTTGGAATGGTGTAGAATGTGATTGAATAAGAAAATAATAAAAATAAAATAAAGGTAAAGTTTTTTGGATGGTGTTACACCATCTGAAACGAAAGAAGAAAATATGTATATATTTATTTATGTGCATGATGTTGGTTTAAAGCCCATGTCACCTTTGCTTTAAAGCTTCGATATTTATGTGCATGGTGTTGGTTTAAAGCCCATGTCACAAGTTCTATTTACTTTAAAGCAATTTATTTATCATGGACGGTTTTACCGCCTACTGCTTTAAGTTTTGATTTATGTGAATGGTGCTGAATTAAAGCCCTTGTCACAAGCTTTAATTTATTTATTGTTCAATTTATTTACTATGGCTGGAATTACCGCCTATTGCTTTAATTTATTTATTGTACTTATCTTTTGTTACGATGAGTATAACAAGGACCCAGAGTTCCTTGATTAGATCAGAACCTGCAGTTTCTTGATCCTCATCACATAAAATGATAGGACCCGAAGTTCCATCATGCAAAAAGATCAAACATGAAGTCCCTAGATCCTCAAGATCGGACATGAAGTTTCTTGATAAGTACCTTAAGTTTGAAGTGCCACAGTGCCTCAACTTAATTATAATAAAGGTCATAAAAGTCTCAGTCCATAGACTATTTAATAAGGACCAGAAGTTCCTTATGTCCATACTTAAAATGGTTTAGCAGAAGCATTTATTAAGCGGATGAAATTGATTACCCGCGCTCTGCTCATGAAAACGAAATTACCAGTTTTCTACATGGGGACATGTCATTTTACATGACGCATTATTAAGTTCGGATGAGACCAGTTTCCAACCATCAATATTGCTCAGTACAACTTGTGTTTGGAAACTAGCCAAACATTATACATTTACGAGTTTTTTGTTGTGTTATCTATGTGCCTATTGCACTGCCACAACGTACTGAAATGGGCATTGATGTTGAACATCATCTATCATTCAATATTTAGAACCCTTGACTAGGGATATATTTACCGCTTGGTTTGCGGACTGTCATTTTGATAAGACAATTTTCCTGCCATTAGGGGGAGAAAATGATATCGTTCCAGAAGAACGATGAGAAAATATCATTCCAAAGAATGATGAGAAAAGACCGTTCCAGAAAAACGAAGAGAATTTGTCTTATTTTGATTCACGAAGCAATCAATGAGAAAATGAAATATGAATAAATGAATGATGCAACGAAAGTGATGAAATCATATATACTTACTGCAAATGTGCCTACAAGAATTGATGTCTCTGTTGGATAAAATAATGAGACAGTAAATGATTTATCTGTTGCACGCCTGAAGCGTGGCAGATTTTTAGACTCAAAAGGTTCAGTTATTCGAAAGAAGAATAATATGGCACTACTGAACTATTGCATTCCCGAAGCATAACTGTTGCATGCCAGAAGCATGACAGTCGCCGCATGGATACACGTCCCAGATAGGACAATCCACAGACATGGGAATGTTGATGTCTCATACATGGAGCATAATAGACATATAGGTTCCAATGACTCAACTCCCGGAAGTGGAGATTAAAATCCAAGCTCTATAACGATCAAGAGGAGGTTATGATCCACATTCTCTAAATTATGACTATCCTGGAAGAGATAGCGTCATGCCCTTGAAGAGGCAATGGATATCCAAAGAAATGAAAAGCTTTTATGCATGCGCATGCACATGAGAATATGGGATCACGGATTGATGATAACCAATGGTAATTTTGGTTTTTACAAGTAGCTACTAAATTCATCAATGAGCTGTGTTAATATTGAGTCACGTTCTTTTGTTCGTCGACAAAAGAAAAATTATTGGCCAAAATGGAGAAAGGCAATTCCATTACAATTTTGTAAGAACGTGGGCAAATGAACCTATATATATTTGAATACAATACAAATAGCCAAAAGATGTTGAACCAAGGAGGTTATATATGGGCATTTGTAATACAGTGTAATACACTTACATGATATGACACAAGGTTGTAAACGAGTTCATATGAATGGAGAATTATATACGAAGGGTTGTGAGTCGCCCACATTATATCTCCATAAGTAAATCCCTCAAGTATACATGGGAGCAAATTGCTCTGTATAAATTCCAAAGGAAAATGTATCATGAAGTGTAGAAAACCCTTGAAGGATTCAAATTGCTTGAAGTAAGCCTCTGAAGGGTAAAACATAAAATATGTACTCAATACCAATGGATGATATAAATTGCCTTAGTGAGTACTATCATTATGATATTGTTGCAACATACTAAAATCTCTTGCAAGAGTCAATGACATTAAATTAGAACTCTTGAAGAGTTGATGATATTAAATTGGGACTCCTGAAGAGTCTAGAAAAATTATAAAGTGTTGAAGGAATTATTGTCTCGAGCTGCAGATCGAACAATCTACCAACACGAATCTTATCCATGATATTTATGATATTAAAAGAACCATATGGATTGAAGATTATGAGTTGAATACTCATATGATGAAGACACTAAGAATAATCATTTATCTTCGTGAGGGTAAAGATAAATTAATATTTGGTCCAGAAGTACCATATCTTAGTGAAGTATATGCTTTATTGTATTTGGCACAATACATTGAATGAAATAAAGCTTATTTATTAATATCTCCAAGAAATTACAGATATATACATACACATGAGTTAAAACAAACAAACAGGATGGAGCCTTCACAAAGGTTGCTCATGTGAAGCCTCAGTACTCGGAAGTACCCCAGAAGGAGAAGGCACTGGAGATTGATCATGTGGCACCCCAGTACTTAGCAAAACACCGGAAGGGGAAGGCATCAGTTGCTTTCGGAATCTAGCAACGAACCTCTGGTGATCACTTTGAATCCGACTTTCGGATTCCTGCAGTTGAACGAGCTTTCTTTTCATGCTCGTAGAGTAACTATTTGCAAGCACGTGTAACACCCTATTCTTGTGCTTGAGCCCTCTGATCTCTTGTTTAAGACTTGCCACCTCCGCCATCAATGATTCAACTTGGCGAGTTTGAGCAAGTAGGCGTTGGCCCATATTGGACACAGAGCCAGCACACTGAACACTGAGAGCCAAGGAGTCTTGAACGGCCGACTCTTCAGACCGTTCTGAAAGGATCTTGTTATCCCTTGGAGTGAAAAAATTCCTAGCTACCACAGTAGCGGTTATGTTATTCTTCATCACAGAGTCCCCAACCGTAAGAGGACCATTAGAAGATAAGAAGGACGGGCGCCATATATTATCCTGACGCTGCTCGTCTGTATCACTCTTAAGACTCAAATCTAAGCAAATGTTAGATGGGCAAGTCATTTTTCAGAAATGATGAAGCAAAAACAGAGGTCAAATAAAATTTCAAAGGTGCAAGATAGGGGAAATTTCTACAAGCAGCAACTTTCTGAGCATACTCTTGAACACAATTGATGTCTCTATAAAAGAAAAGGCAGCAGAGCCACTTGTTCAATGATCGATGAGGCACCACTCTCCGAATTTCAAAAGCCAGATTTTCCTGAATAAAATTCATTGGCATTTTTCAGACGTAATCTCAGCTTTTCAGATATCGCGTGCAACTTTGTCAAAGATCTCTGACAAAGTTGAAAACGCGTAAATCTTACTGTTCTATTTACACCACAGTTGCTGACAAGAGTAAAAGCACAGCACCACCACTTGCTATTGAGAAATCTCTATATATGAAGACATCTGTTCTCCATAACAAGGCAGACCCGCAACACTGCAAGAATACCTAACTCTTCCTCATCTCCGAGAATGCATCTTCAACATAGCATCTTGATCGGATCATATTTATATATATTTTTACTTCAAATTCACTCGTCTTTTCTTAGTTAGTTCCTTATATTTTTGAGCTATTTACGTTATTTTTGTGTTTATAGGATTTGTTATGCAAAGAAAATAAAAATGGCACAAATGAGTTTTAAATAATAAATTCGTCAAAAGCAAATTTAAATTACAATATTGCTAACCCATTGTGACGCTAAATGATAAACCAATATTTAAACTATATATTTCATCATTTTATATTTCTTTTCTTGTCTAATTTAGTTGGAAGCTTTAAGTATTTATGATACTTTTGATATATTGTGTTTGTAGGAGTAACATGATCGAAAGAACTTATTTTTCTGCTATATGGGGCTGCTAGAAACTAAATGAAAATAAAAGGAGACAGCTAAGGGGAATAAATGAAAACCTGCCTTTGCAGCTGGCGAGAAAAGAAGAAGTAGAAAATAAACGGACTGGTCAGCGGGGAAGAAAGGGAAAAGCACTGAGCAATTAAAGAAAGAGTAGTGGATATAGACGAGTGGGAGGAGAAGAATAGCTGCCTTTGGCAGCTCAGAAAAAGGCAGCAATACAAGAACCAATAGAAAAGAAAGGATAAGAAATGGCAGACAAAACATAGCACGGAGGAAGGCAGAGATAAGTGGAAGAATAAAAAAATGATAGAGGGAAGTTAGGTGAGGGCGGAAAAGAATAAAAGAAGGAGAGGTTAGATGTGAAAGAGGAGGGACGGGCAGGGAGCGTGAGAATAGGCGCTGCCTTTGGCAGCGAGAAAGGTCAGCGAAAATAAAAAGAAGCAGAAGGCTGCCTTTGGGCAGTGAGGGAACGCGGAAAAGAAACGGTGAAAAAGGAAAGCTGCCCTTGGGCAGCGTGAGGATAACAAGGCGCGGGAGGGGTGAGTACGAGCAACAGTCCACACAGGCGCAGGAAACGGGAGAGCAGGGAGAAGACGCACAGCGCTAGCGCAACGGAAATAAGGAGAGGCAGAGAGAAGGTCAGAGGCGCAGGAAAGGAAAGAAGGAAATAAGGAGAGACCAAGAGAAGGCAGGGAGGACGCCAGTGAAGAAAGCAGCAAGCTGCCTTCTCTCGGTTAAATCTTTCCAAACTTATATTTTATTTCTGTTTTAATAATGTGTAACTAAATTTATTTTGGCTAGAGGTTAATTCAAAGCCATGAATATATTTGTAATATGAATTGATTACCTTCAGTTGTGATTTCTGAGTTGTGATTTAATTTGCTTAACTGCTTGATTGATAACTTATTTTTGTATGTCGATTAAGAATGCATACTTAATTTACATGCATGAATTTGATGCTAGAATATAAGTGAATTTCACCTAATCGTTATGAACTTATATTCACAAGTAGTGAAGGTTGCTAGTCACAATCACGTTAAGTAAATTCTTGGCATAAGTTTCATGCAAATCATAGTAACGAGTGCCTCGTCAATGCTTATGTTTTTCATAGAACTTAATGATTCTTGCTTGTATCTCTATTATGCAATTCATGTAGGGAACGTGTAGGGAATGTTTTGGGTTGTTGTATGCAATCATCCAACCCAATAACTTAAGGAAAACTTGAAGATTAAAAAAGCGTTGTTCACGGTTAATCTGAAGTATTGTGATTTACAATTTATTGAAAGAACAACTGAAAATCAATTTAGGTTGCATATGTGTCATGTGTGGAGAAGAACCCTCTAGCTAGTCCGTCACCTATCCTTTCACCTTAATTTCATGTTTTTGTCAATTCTGTAATTTATTTAAGTTTAATTTACTTTTCATCAAAACCAAACCCCCCATTATTAAATTATATTATTTAGTTAGTTTTCATTGTTGTTAATCTTTTAATTCAATTTCCGTCCATTTCAGTTCCTAGTGTCTAATTTGATTGTTTTCATTATTTTGAGTCATTCTAAGTGTGTTTCGAGTTATTAGAGTTTTTAGCCTAGTTTTGTGTCCTTGAGTCTTGTTTAATATTTTTAAATTAATTTAGAATAGATTAGCAATCCCTCCTAATCCCCGGCCTAGAACGATACCCTACTTACATCTGTACTACAATTGCCAAAAAGAGGGTTTAATTTTGTGTGTTAACTTATTTCTCACAACACATCTCGAAATACTCAGTTTTCTTCCTCTCCGAGAATACCTCTTCAAACATGTCACAACAAAGCAAGATTATCACATATCTTCAGGGACCAGAGCAAGATTATCTCATATCATGCAATCTCTCTGTCCTTTCCTTTGTCCTTGTTCTTGCCTGCAAAGACAAGGATAAAGAAAGCAATATGTCGGAACCTCCACTCAAACTCCCGGTAAGGAGCCGACTGCCTGGAACCTTTCCTAATTGCTTACCTAGTATTGCTCTCGAGTAGTCATCTTCAACGGTTGGAGCTGGGTCTCCAGTCACCAAGAAGTGATGAACCATCCAAATGCAAGGGTTGCACTCCACTCCGGCATCAGAGGGCAAATACTGCCGGAGAAGATGCCACACATGCATGGGGGAAAAGCAGGGAAAATACTACTTAAGCAAAGGGAGCAAGTAAGGAAAGTGAAAATGATACATTGAAGCATGTGGAGACAAGCGCAACAAACGCGTGCTGATTCATCCCTGACAAAACTGAAGATCACTTGCCACATGAAGCTCCTCATGGTCCAATTTCATTCAAGATCAAGCCTCGAAGGTCCTTGAAGAAATCACAAGTCCGATTCAAGATCAAGTGTTCACTACTCTTGAATCAAATTCTGCTCCAGATAAAATGAGTTAGTTCAGACCTTTGGATCAAGTCTAGCAGAAGGTCCTCCAGCCCAGTTCAAGAAAAAGCCTGTGGAAAGTTAACAACAAGTAAAGCAACTCTTTCAGCACCTCTTCTTACTTAGAGACTAAAGCAGAATGATCAACGATCAACCTAAATGATTTGAAATCAGGGGGAGATACTCATCAGGGGGAGCATCCAAGACAGATCAAGATTCTAACGAGTCAATCGAAGACTTGTGGCCATCCAAGGGGGAGTGTTGTAAATATTATGTGGATGGTCCACATGAATAGTTTGTTACTATTTATGCACAGTATTTTCACTATTCATTTGTGGAAAATTTGTAAAGTGAATAGTGCTTTCTTTTGTTTATATAAAGGAAGAAGAGGAGATGAAGTGAGGTGAGTTCACGGGAAAGATGGGAATGAAAAGAAAGAAAGAAAGAGAGGAAGAGAGAGAGAGAAGAAAGAAAAGGAAGAGAGGAAGAAGAGGAAGATGAGAGGAGATAATAGAGAGAGTTATCTTTGTACTCCTATTATTTCAAATTATAATGAAAGCACCACTGCTGCCCCGAGGACGTACTCCAGTCACACTGACTGTAGAGGAACCTCGTAAATTTTGTGTCTTGTTTCATTTATTCCACTGCACCCACAGTCAATTTTACAACACCATTAGGTTAAAGGGGAGAAGGAAAAGACTCCGCACGCACACTTTCGAGAGTTATTCAAGTTTATTTTCTAGGTGTTTTCTATCCTTGTTTTTTATAATATTTTATTTTATGATTGTTCATAGCTAGTTTCTTTTGCTAGAACGAAGCCTTGACCTTAGTAAGAATATATAGTTTGTTTTCAATTTACTTATGATATTATGCATGCATGTTTTGAATTATTAATCACCGTTTTAAACTTTCCAAGTGTCTTTTTGATTCGCGAACATTACGATATTTAGAAAAGTAATTTGATGCAATTTTGGTCGGAAAGTTCCATGAAATTGACGCTGGCTTCTTGTGGTTAATAATTGTAATTTCACTTAAGATGAACAACACGTCTTAAGGGTTGCATGGTTTTTCAAAGGGTTTTCATAAAACTTAATGAGTCTTTCATGTTCATATTTGATCCGAACGTCGGGACAGGTTGCATGTTAGATATACATTTTATGTTGAAGGTTCCAAGTATAATATATATTAAGAAAACCTAACCTTCAAAGCATGTGTAGGTAGAAAATCATAAGTAATTGGTAAAATTGGGTAGGATTGTTAAGGTGACGGTTAGTTGATTGTTTTTAATTTAAATTCGTTTTTAATATTTTAAGTCACAAAATCAACCTTTTCCAAAATCTTGTTTCAAGTAATTAATTGAGAATTAGTTTAAATACAAATTATTCATTCAATCCTATGGAAAACGACTTTGTTTGAGTTGCTATACTACAACAACCTTGTACTCTTACAAGTATTTTTAAGTGTTTTATCCACCTTGTACTCTTACACGTATTTTTAAGTGTTTTATCCTACTTTTGCATATCAAGAGTCATGGACAAATTAAACAGGAAAACAATCTCTCATTAGTCTTTAATACAATACAATATTTACTAATACACATTCAATGAATTCGTTCACAACATAATATTATTTTATGAAATTCATAATATAACAGCAATTTATTTGACAGATATAGTTAATCAGCGGCAACTGGTAGTTCAAGATCAAGCTCAAGCTCAAGTTCAAGGTGATGTAAACTGGTAGGCTGCATACGAAACAGCACCAAGGTCCCAGCTGTCGTGGATTTGCTTAGCCTTAGCGTCCGCACCAGCAGCCCCCATCACGATATGCAGCGGGTAAAGGTGGTCCGGCCAAGGGTGCGCCGTTTTCGCATGCGGCGCCTTCTTCTCCCACTGGTTCACATCATCGTGCCTTCCTTCCAGAAGAGCCCTCTTGAGCCACGTGTCAAACTCGCGAGCCCAAGGGAAGACCTCATTGTTCTTGGTCTTCCTCATCGCCCCCAAGTTGTGGGTGGCGCTGCCTGACGCCACTATAAGAACACCCTCGTCCTTCAGTGGGGCCAGCGCCTTCCCCATGTTGTAGTGATAAGTGGCGTCCCTCCCCGACTGGACCGACAGCTGGCAAACTGGGATGTCTGCCTCCGGGTACATCAACATGAGCGGGACCCAGGAGCCGTGGTCGAGCCCCCGCTGGGTGTCCACGTCGACGCGGCCAAAGCCCGACGAGGTCAGCAGCTGCTTGACGCGGTTGGCGAGGTGGGGGGAGCCGGGGGCGGGGTACTTGATCTGGTACATGGATCTGGAGAAGCCATAGAAGTCGTAGATGGTGCTGTAGCGGCCGGAAATGGAGCTGACGGAGGGGACAGCGGTGTCCCAGTGGCCGGAGATGATGAGGATGGAGGTGGGTTTCTGAGAATACACCGTTTCTTTCCACGACTGGAGGAATTTTCTGGCCGGAAGCGACTCGTCGATGCTCAGCGTCGGCGATCCGTGGGATAGGTAGAAGGTGTCTTTCACTGCCATAACAAGGGTTTTTCCTTTTCCTTTGAGAATTGAATTACCAGACATACAACGGGGAATTTGGGAATTTGATTTGGATTGAGAATTAGGTATAGAAGGGATTTATATATATATAATATTATTATACTGAAAAGTCGTAATCTGGGTTCGGTCAAGCATGCGTATGTGCTTCTGTCATTTTTTTCTAAAAATGATTAAAAAATAGAAGAAAGAGAATGGAACGAACAAGGAAAAAACGCGTTGATATTGTCAACATTATGCATATTCAAGATAAAGCAACTGCAGGAATATATTTAGACATTCCTAACATTATTTTCTGGAAAAATCCCGTTAAAGCTAAAGAACTTTTGCTCAAAGTTCAAAATAAATTAGCTGGCTCCGAAGAAAACTCTCTTTTTAAAGTTGGGAGATATATCCTCATTAAGTCTAGCCTAGCCGGGACGCCTAATCATACTATCGTTTACTTTTTGGCCCCGCAAGATAACCAATGCTATTGATAGAGAGAGTAGAAAATTCCTTTGGAATAAGAAGTCAAATTTCTCCCCGGTTGGCTAAAATGATGTATGTGTTCCTAAATCTCATGGGGGATTAGGGATTGGGGATTAGGAAATCCAGTCACCTCAATATGGCCTTTTTGGCAAAGCTTGCATGGAAAGTAATTCAGGATAATGACAAATGGTGGGTGCAAATCATGTCAGCAAAATATCTTCTTAAATAATCCTTTTGGTTAACAAAATGCAAACAAAGCCCGGGGCCGGCCCTGAGAGTTGCCCGTGTACGTGCCCGCCTAAAGTTCCCACTTTGGAAAGACCTCTAAAAAATTTATAAATCCTGTAAATTGTTGTAAACATTCCTAGTTGGTTACCGGATAAGAACCCGACATATCACATCTGCACGTTTTTAGTTGTGCGGTATATGTGCCGATCTCGCCACCCTTACGTACAAAAATGGGACCTCAACAAAGGATGGGAATCTATGTCAGATATGATTATCCTTCAATTATTCGTTACTTAGAACCTTTGACAGGCGATCTGTTTACCGCTCGTTTCGTGGATTGTCACTTCTATGAGACAGTATTCCCGTCGTTAGGGGGAGATAAGAACGTCAACGTTCCTGAAGAATGATGGGAATTATCGTGGATGACTCCCACTTTGTCTCATTTAAATCCCCGCACCGCTCAATCTGAAACTGAAATGCAGCGCATATTAGACCTTCAGAGCATGCCAGATGCTTTCACCAATCTAGCACGCATGACAAGGATCACATATTCTAGCTGCGAATACGCCTACAAAGATGGATGTACCAAATGTACAACGAACTGCCCTCTTGGAAGCCCGGGACGCCAATCTTGGTGATCCACGTACATTAGCGACTAGCCAATCATCTGCCCCTACACAAAAGCGTGGCAGACCCCTTGGTTCAAAGGATTCACACCCTTGGAAGAGGAAAACCATGGCACAAGGTCCTGAAGAGCCTACCATGAATCCAACTATCGCTTACTCATTCTACCCAACTCTTGAGAAAATTCTAGATTATGGAAACGTCCTTGAAGAGACGAATCCTCCTCCCGAGAATCGTGAGATTTCGGTCTATTATGCTAGTTTAGATGATGTGTGGCATAGAAATGAGATGATTGTCGACGATGCATTAGCATTTGCAGTAGCTACTGAGATCATGTTGAGCGATGACATTGAATTGTGTTTCGTTGATAAATGTCGACGTAGAACTGATTGGTCAAATTGGAAACAAGCAATCCAAGTCGAACTCAATTCGCTTGCGAAACGTAAGGTGTTTGGACCTGTAGCTCCTACTCCTCCACATATGAAGCCCATTGGCTACAAGTGGGTTTTCGTTCGAAAGCGTAATGAGAAAAATGAAATTGTGCATTACAAAGCTTGTCTTGTTGCACAAGGCTTCTCACAACGCCCCGAGATTGACAATGACGAAACTTATTCACCCCGTTATGGATATGATTACTTTTCGCTACCTTAGCAGTTTGGTAGTTTCCAAAAAACTAGATATGCAGTTGATGGACGTAGTAACCGCGTATCTCTATAGGGATCTTGATACAGAAATCTATATGAAAGTTCCCGAATGACTTACATTGACTAGTTCAAATATTTTCAAACCCCGGAACACGCTCTCGATTCAGCTGAGACGTTCACTCTACAGTTTGAAACAATCCGGAAGAATGTGGTATAACCGTCTGAGTGAGTATTTAACTAGTTAGGGATATATGAACAACGAACTATGCCCTTGTGTGTTCATTAAGAAGTCACATTCTGAATTTGCGATTGTTGCAATATATGTCGATGACATGAATCTTATCGGAACTTCTGAAGAGCTCGCGAAAACTGCCGCGCACCTGAAGTCGGAATTTGAGATGAAAGATTTAGGTAAGACTCGATACTGTCTCGGTCTCAATATGGAATCCTAGTACATCAATCGAACTATACCCAGAAGGTGCTGCGCCGCTTTAATGAGGATAAAGCGAAGTCTTTGAGTACTCCTATGGTCGTTCCTTTGCTAGATGCAAAATGAGATCCCTTTCATCCGAAGGAGAATGATGAAGAGATTTTGGAGCCTGAAGTTCCTTATCTAAGTGCAATAGGCGCTTTATTGTACTTAGCTCAATGCAATAAACCCGACATCTCATTTGTTGTTAATCTTTTGGTAAGATATAGTAATGCACTAACATCAGAAATTGGACTGGCATGAAAGACGTCTTTCGTTACCTTAAGGGTACTATAGATTTGTGCTTGTTCTATCCCTACGAATCCTCGAATGGTGCTGCACCCTATGCTCCTCGAGTTGATTCTCGCCTTGTTGGTTATGCCAACGCAGGATACTTATATTATCCGCACAAGGCGCACTCTCAAACGGGTTATGTCTTTACTGTTGGAGGCACCGCAATATCTTAGAGGTCAACTAAACAGACCTTAGTTGCCATTCGTCTAACCATGTTGAAATTATCGCCTTACATGAAGCAACTCAGGAATGTTTTGGGTTGAGAGTAGTAGTGGGCCATATTCGAAGCTCTTGCGATCTTTATCTAGCTGTTGATGTCCCGGCGATAATCTTTGATGACAACGCAGCTTGCATCGAACAACTCAAGAAGGGTTATATCAAAGGAGACAACACCAAGCACATTGCACTAAAGTTTTTCTATTCACATCAACAACAAGAGCATCAGAAGATTGAAGTCACGTAAATCCGTTCATAAGACAATCTGGCCAACCTCTTCACCAAATCACTGCCAAAGACGACGTTTCAAAAGCTTGTTCATGTAATTGGTATGTGTAAACTTTATGAGTTGTAACTTTGCTATTTCTCTTTGGAATTATGTCAAACTCAGGGGGAGTATCCTGTAGATACTTGCTTGATCTTAATATACTCTTTTTCCCTACGATTAGGAGTATTTTTCCCACTAGGTTTTTGCTACCTAACTAGGTTTTAACAAGGAACCCACCTTGGGCTGATCATATCCCTAATGACGTCTTGTAGATGTTTCTTTGACTTTTGCATTTCTCACGCATTTTTCCTCAAACTATGGATTTTGTCCCTAGTCGGGTTTTTGTCATAGCCTTAGGGTTTTTTAGTGAGACTTACTACTTATGCAAGTTCCTACCTTATTGAGAATAAGCATTGTTCCTTAGAATCATTGCCAATGGGTCGACTTCCTCAACTTCTGCATGATGCTAAATCTACCTTAAGTATTTACACACTCAAGGGGGAGTGTTGTAAACATTCCTAGTTTAAGTGTGATTGTGTAAATCCTAGATTAGATTTGATTCTAGTTATAATTTCCTATTGTATCTTGTATTCCTTGGGGATAAAGGAATATCTTCTCTCCTTATATTACTATAAATAAATGCACAATATAGGAGGGATAACAACACACACATTCCCCTACAATTCTACAAACACATCTCTCTCTCTTCTTCTCCTTGCCGCCGGCCACCCTAAACTTGTCAGATAAAATAGACCACAACACAAATAACATATAAATAGAGCAAAAGTAAGAAATATCAAAATTTATTTGTAGTGCAGTGGAAATGTTTGGTTTCTTTTTTCTTTGGAGTGTTAAGTTCGAAACATGGAGTTGTCTTTTTAGTCACTAGTTTTTTCTTGTTTTTTAAATTTACTCCCAATCCATCTATCCAAATGCATATAAAGTTATAAAACTCAAGTCCCTTTGCAATCTTTTTTTCTTTCAACTTTCCAATCTCTATATTTCTATCAAATGTTTAAATCAACTATCACATGGTCTTGGAAATTGTACTTAACATAATGAAAACTTTGAATTTATATTTTTCTTTTCAATAATTTAGTATTCAATAGATTATTCTAATATTAGATTCGTTAATGTGATGTTGATTTTAGAAAGAAAAAAAAAACACAATAGAAACAATTGGTATTGTTGAATTTATTATACTCGTCAATCAACAATTTAGTATATGCATACCACATTGTCACATAAAAATTACTTCAAAACATAAATAAAATAAAATAAAAACATTTGTCTTTCAAGTATTACATACTCCAAAATAAGAGTCTAATGAAAAAATATTAGTACATTACGATAAAATACCAAATGTTCAATGATATGCAAAATGAAGGGAGTTGTGTTTTAAGGTTGAAGAACCTTGCATGTTTATATATGTTTTCACATTTTTTAGACTTGTACATTAATGATTATGAATTTTATTTATTTTGAACTCCCTTCAAAATATTATTCGTAAGGGTTTGTATGGTTTTAAAATTCAAACGATGTTGTACCCATGCTCATAGCGTAGAGGATGCGACCACGAGCCTTTGCATATTTGTTTCACATTTTTCACACTTAAATTAATTATTATAATTCTTTTAATGTGTTTGGTATTTTTAAATTACTTGATACTTTTATTTTAATGTTTTTTATAATTTTTTTAATCTATGTTACATCCCACATCGACCAATATGTACATGCCCACCTCCATATAGCACGAGGTCTTTTGGGGACTCACTGGCTTTGGATTCCATTGGAACTCCGAAGTTAAGCGAGTTCAAGTGAGGGCATTCCCAGGATGTGTGACCCACTAGGAGTTCTTGTGTGAGTTCCCAAAAACAAAACTGTGAGGGCGTGGCCAGGGCCCAAAGCAGACAATATCGTGTTACAACGGAGTCGAGACTGGATGTGACATAATGGTATTAGAGCCATTTTGTTGTTTGGTGCGAGTGTGCTGACGAGGACGTCGGGCCCCTAAGGGGATGGATTGTAACATCCCACATCGACCAACAAAGAAGGGGTGATATGCCTTATATGTACATGCCCACCTCCATATAGCACGAGGCCTTTTGGGACTCACCAGCTTTGGATTCCATTGGAACTCAGAAGTTAAGCAAGTTCGGGCAAGGGCATTCCCAGGATGGGTGACCCACTGGGAAGTTCTCGTGTGAGTTCCCAAAAACAAAATTGTGCGGGCGTGGCTAGGGCCCAAAGCGAACAATATCGTGCTACAGCGGAGTCGAGACTGGGATGTGACAATCTCACTTTTTGCCTGTAGTATACTATAAAAATAAATAAATAAAGCTTAAATTCTTTTAAATTTATATAGAATAATAATACATATTTAATATTTAATATACAATATATACATATACACTATGGCTATTGTATTTATAGTAAGTTTTTTAGTAGTTTAAAAAATTAAAATTATGAAAATAACTTTTTTCTTAACATGTCGAGACAGGTTATCCGCGTGTTACTTTCGTGTAAACCTGTTAAGGACCCGTTATTAATGGATTCTTATCGTGTGACCCTATAACGACCCAATTAGTTATCATGTTGACCCGAAACCCGTTATTTTAGTGTCGTTTATGTGTCGTATTAACGGGTCGTGTAAGATATTGCTAGGTCTATTTGTATATCTATCGTCTTTTAATATTAATTTTTAATGATATTTGATGTAGAATTAGAATTTTTTATGTATTTAGCGAGTTCCCTTTTATACATATCAATGTACAAATAACTGGAGGTCAAATAACTTTAGAACCCCACTCTGAAGGCTCGCCAAGGGCCCCTAAATTTTCAGAGCCGGCCTTGACAAAACCACTTCATTGCTTGGAGAGGGGTCCTCTTAGGTAGACCCATTATCTAAAAGGGAATGAGATGGCTGGTGGGAAATGGTCAAGACAATTTGGTTTTGGATTCATAATTGGGTTTTTCCTTTCCCTCTAGTTAATCTCATAAAAAACAATTTGAGAGATTCTGTGACAACCCGTCCCAAATTTTATGTTTTTATAAATTTTAAAAGCGTGAATTGACGAAAATGCCCTAGAGGCAAGGACTTTGACTTTCGTTAACCTTCGTTTAGAGAAATGTGTAACTTATTCTTTTAGCGTATTTAAGTAATACTCGTCACTACGAACGCATAGGCGAAAGCCGTTTACGAGTTCGGATTATAATGGTATAGTTATGGACGTTTGAAGTTGGTTATTTAAAGGTAGTTAAATTATTTGAACTCCCATCTTGCAGGATTGAGAACCCATCAACATATGGGTTAAGGGGACCATTATGATTTGGAGTAAGGGAGAGTGAGAGCCAATCAGGAAAAGATAATAAAAATTTTAAAAAAAATAAAAAATAAGGGAAAGCTCACAGCCTTCCCGTGGCCTTTAACACGCACCCACACCCATTGCAACCACCCATCTTCCAACGCCGATTCCGGCCAACTCCGGTGGAGTTTTTCGATGCCACCATCATCTTGAAGCTCTCATTCCTCTCTACAAAACCCAACCAATAACCACCTTGATTAACCACTGTATGAGGTGGTTTAAGACCACAAAAGTCGACGGTTATCATAGTGCTCCGGCACCCATTTTCAATTTTCTGGCGAATCGGCAAAGCAGTGGCTGATGCCACCACTTGGGCTTTGTAGCCCATCATTCCAGGAGAAAATCCCAACCAACCTTGACCCCGTTGGACCATAGTAGACGACAAATTGAAACCAGGAAGCTTTAGGCACCCGTCGGCTTTGTGGGCAAAATTGACTATCTTCCGTCCACTTTTGGACTTCGTGGCAAGTGACTATGGTTCGTGATGTCTCGATTTTCGTGCTAGGGAGTCGTAGCACAGACCTCAGGTGAGTGGGTCTTTTCCTTTTATCGTATATAGATATGACTGATAATTCCACAAATGATTTTAAATTGTTCTATGCATTTTATGCCATGTTATATATATATATATATATATATATATATATATATATATGTTAAAATACTATGGTATGGTTAAGTTTTAGATTGCATTACTGTATATCTATATGCATATTATCGGCCTATAATTACTGTGATTGCTTTGAAGTACTAAGTTGAACTACGAATGGCTTGATCCCGTTTGAGGGTACGTAGGCAGTCTAACAAGATAGTTTGATGTAGCCATAAAACAATTCAAATTTAACATGGTACTTGATTTCTTTAAGGAAAGAAGTTATGATGGTTAACAGCGTAGAGATTAACCATGATTTTATTCTGGTCTATCACTGGGTTTAGTTTCGATTAAGAATGTTGGGACGTTAAAGTGGTTATGCCAAATGACGTTACGGATGCCCAGGTAAGCTTCAGGTGAGTACATGTTGATGATAGTGATTTCAGTGTGTATGGTTATGTTTTTATGCATTTAATGCTCATTATCCTGCACCTCGGTATTAGTGCTCCGCCCGAGGACAAGGTCTAGCCTTCACATGATCGTAGTACTTAAGTGTATTTATTTACACCTAGCCTGTCGTACAGACCACATTAAGTGGTTCCAACTCGTGTGCAGGAATTGATTGATGAGATATGGATGAGTCGTACAGGTCACTATAGGTGATTCCGACTTATGTGATATCCTTGATTGATGAGATGTGGATGAATCGTACAGGTCACTATAGGTGACTCCGACTTATGTGCTAGCAGTGATTGATGAGATATGGATGAGTGCTAGCATTGATTGATGAGATGTGGATGAGTCGTACAGGTCACTATAGGTGACTCCGACTTATGTGCTAGCATTGATTTATTAAGCACATGATTATTTATATTGCTCATAAGATGATGTGTCGTTGTATATTTATGGATTTACTGTTGATGTACTTTTGATTTTACATGATATGTGGTATGGATTTTTTTTTGAAACTATACAGGTGTCACAGCGAGAGGTTATAACAATTAAGAAGGTTTTTATTAAAAATTTATTTCCAGGGCCACTCACCCTTGCTTTGTTTCCACCCTCCAGGTTTTTTTTTTTTTTTTTTTGAGCTTTCTTATCGACGATGATTCGTGGCAAATCTTGGTATTGGAGATTACCTTCGATGGTATGATTCTCAATCCACTCTACTGTACTATACTTATGCTCTGACATCACGTGTGAAATGGGTTCATTTCCACTCACAGCGCACTCTTATATTTAGGCACTTTTAGATTTAAATTTATTCACATTTTCCCACATCACTATACTTTATGGCTTCTTCACCCTTTTGGTGTCGGCTAGCACAACTCGATTTGGAGTCCAAGTGGACTTTTCGGGTCGGGGTGTGTCAGATTCTTTAAACCTTGATCTTAAAGTTATTGATGTAATGTCTGCAATGGCGAAGCCAAGATTTCTTGTGAGAAGAAGCCTTTCACAAATGTAAAAAAAAAAATGGTGGATAACAATTACAAAGTTACTAACCAAAACATCATAATAACATATTCCTTGATAATGGTGTGTTTGAAAGTGCTTTCAAAATGACTAAAGACGCTTTTAATGAAAGTGCTTTTAGAATTAATCCTTAGTTAAAATGCAAATGAATCCTACAAATGAACTTAAGTACTTCTTGTAAGAAGTAAAATATTAGTGATTCTTTCAAAATTCACTTACAGTGCTTTTGGAACACACAAAAAATTTCCTAAAAAGCGCTTTCAGTTGCTTTAAATGTACTTCCAAACATGTACAATATTAATCGTTGCATGATAACCTTGTCATCTATACAATTAAATTTTATAGGGAGAATCAACAAAAAAATTCTAAACACTAACACATAAATAAGAGATAAGATAGAAGCTAAACAATAAAAAGTTATATACATCAAGATAGATTTTACAAACTTATAGTTGTTGAATTAATTTGAATTTTGGTATTTGACTATATGTATGAATTTCAAAAATGAGAAGAAGAATAGCTTTGTAGACTTGGAGTCCTGCTTTTGGGTTGCACCGTGAAAGAGAAAGATCAAAGTAGATATATATATATATATATATATATATATATATATATATATATATATTTATAAGTGAAGGTTTAATGTTAAGGTTGTTTATTAAATGTCAAATATTATTAATTTAATGTCATATAAATATAATAATAGTGGTGGGATGTAACCAGACTTGGAAGTTGGAATTTGGAATTAGGAAAGAATAGGTTTGAATTTGATGCATTGTTGACAAATAAGAGCATGACTGTAAATGAATGAAGTATGATAATTGGAGGAGGGTTGAAAAGAAAAGGTCAGGATAGGCCATCCAATAACATTTGGGATCTGGCACGACCACTATTGCTGAGGCCTCCGTGATGCTTTTAAGCCTTGCAAAGCAGCGCAAGTTGAGGAAGATCATGGTGGGGAAAGACAATAAAATTGTCATCGATCGAGTCATTAGAAGGTCGAAGTTCCTTCGAGAATCTGAACGAGTATTTATCATTCATAATCAAAATTTAACATCTAAATTCATAAATGTCACTTTAACTTTCAAATATATCAGAAAACTCACATGAATAGACCTAAATATCCTCAAAATTCAAAACCATTTACATAGAAGTGCTTCATGAGAATTCTTAAGACCTCTGAGGAGAACCCCGTTCTAACCCAATGGTGCTCTCAAAGCAAGCTGATCAAATGTCAAACACTCTCCTACTGCCTCAATCTCGGTGAACCTCAGTGTTGTAACCTTCAATTGCAAAACTTCATAAACCCTAATGTCATTGGTGACAGTCCCCACAACCACAACAATCTTGTTGTCCTTTCCCAACGTATACTTAATCAACCTCGAGAGAGAAAGGGTGCCATGTTGACAAACGTTTAAGAATGACTGCATTCAACTTGCTTCTAGTCCTTCGAACAAGAAAACGGTACAGCTTGACAAGAAGCTTGAGATAGATATCATCGGACTTGGGCGCAGTGCACTTCGTCTTCTTGCTTTTACCTCCTGCCACCAGATCGATCTCCATTGTTACTGCTGGTGTTGAAGTTCAGTTGCTCGGACACTGCTTTGAAAACGTTGGGCCTTTATTTGGCCAATTCATTGATCAAATATGGGATCCCATACTGCCATATGGTTGAGCCAATGATGAAGACAGTAGGAGAAAAATAGTGATTCCCCCCATAGTCTTGTACCCATGAGAAAGGCTTTTAATGGTACCTTCATTGTTGACAGCAATTTTTGCTGGTGGTGGTTACTTTATGTTTATTTTGTTTTAATTCTGAGAGTATTTAAGTGTATTTAAGTGGATTTTCTGTTATTTTTGAAAGATTTTATAAAAAAAATAAGTCCCCATGAAAGACACAAGCATTATCATTTGAGATTAAGAGGAACTTCCGTATACTGTTTTTAGTCGAGTAAATCACAAAAATGGTCTCTGAGATTTCAAATCGATAAAAGTGGTCCCTGAGATTGTCCACCATCCATCATTTTGGTCCTTCCGTTAAAAACTCTGTTAAGTGTCCCGGAGCTCTTGACCGGAAGTTTAGGCAATTTTCAAAGCTTCGTAACTCAATCGTTTCTTAACCAAATTCGACCCATAATATATCAAAATGAAGATAGGAAAGTGTAGAATAAGATTATACCTATTTAGAAGTCTAATGGTTGCCAGATATTGCTGGAAAATAGCCTCAAAGTTGACTGGTTCAAGTGAAAACTTGAAAACTCGCCGGAAACTGGGTAAACTTTAAACGTTCATAACTTCTTCAATACTCAACGAAATCAAGTGATTAAAAAATGAAAATCATACTTCTAAATGAGACAAAGAGAATGGTACCTTTTTTGATGGCTAAATCACTGTGGTTTGGCCAAAAAATGGCTCAAAAGTGTCTATCTTGGTCTCGAGTTAGCCACTTTCGAGCCGTTTTCCGGCCAAATCATGGTGAGTTAGCCATACCGTTCTCTTCGTCTCATCGAAATGTATGATTTTTGTTTTTGAATTACTTAATTTCGTTGAGTATTGAAGAAGTTATGAATGTTTAAAGTTTACCCAGTTTCCGGCGAGTTTTCAAGTTTTCACTCAAACCAATCAACTTTGAGGCTATTTTCCGGCAATCTCCGGCAACCATTGGCTTCTAAATAGGTATAATATTATTCTACACTTTCCTATCTTCATTTTGATATATATTGGGTCAAATTTGGTTAAGAAACGATTAAGTTACGAAGCTTTGAAAATTGCCCAAACTTATGGCCAAGAGCTCCAGGACACTTAATAGCGTTTTTAACGGAAGGACCAAAATGATGGATGGTGGACAATCTCAGGGACCACTTTTATCGATTTGGATTCTCAATGACCAAAGTGATGAGTTATGCAAATCTCAAGGACCATTTTGGCAATTTACTCTTTTTAGTCATATGCACTGTTTTTATTTGATTTATTCAATTTAATAGTTAAAAACAAATATAAAAGTGTGAGGAACTAAAAATTGCACGTGAAAATAGCCTCCTAGTTTATTGGCGCAAACCTTTCTTTTAAGAGAACTAATTTTGGTCGTCGTAAATTGTCCCTGTATTTATGACCAGCTTGCAATTAGCTGAGAATTGAGTTTTTTTTTTTTAAACAATTGTAATTATTTTCTATAATCGATAGTCTCTGACAAATTTAAAACACACGTCCATCAGGAGAAATCTTGGCTATAACTAAAAGGGTTTTTTTTTTCACAATTGGTCTCTAAAATTAACCCACTCATGGTCCTTATAATTGAAAATCGATCAATATGTTGTAATCATAATTTACTGAACAATTATGGAGACAAGAAAGAGATAGGGGTGTTGCATAGAGAGAGAAGAGAGAGATGTGTAATTGTGAGGTGTGTTCAATTTCACCACATTGTGCCTTTATTTATAGTAGTAGGGAAGGTTAATTCATTACCCTAATAGGATTACAACTCTAATAGGATAGTAAGTACTAAATGGAATATTCAAAGATATCCCTAGATACACTAGGATTTACACAATCACATTCCTAATCTAATAGGACTGCAACACTCCCCCTTGAGTGTGTAAATACTCAACTAAATGGCGTATCATGTCTTCAATGATGAAGTAAGTACAGTTGATGAAGTCGTTGATGAAGTCGTTGGCACAATGAGCGAATTCGAGTCTCAAATTAACGGAAGAATGCATAAAAAAGGTAAAACTCACAAAACCTCGTTATGGTAAAACCCAAGGTGGGAGAAAAACCTATAGGCTAAGGAGAAAAGTGAGAAATTGCAATAAGTCAAAACTATACGTCTTTTGGACGCAAGTAGAAGAGCTCACAAAGATATGATCAGCCTAGGATGGGTGCTTCGTCAAAACCTAGTTAGGTAGCAAAAACCCAGTGGGCAAAATGCTCATAATCGTAGGGAAAAATAGTACATTAAGATCAAATGAGTATACTTATGGATACTCCCCCTGAGTTTGACAGAACTTCCAAATGAGAACTACAAGCATTGCATATGACAGTTAGGCATACCGATTCCTCGGACAAACTTCTGGAAGGTTGACTTTGGCAGTGACATCGTGTAGAGGTTGGCAAGGTTGTCTAGGATTGGCTTGCATGACTTCAATCTCCTGATGCTTTGCTGATGTAGACGTAGAGGCAATATATCTTAGCGTTGACTTTGTTGACGTCTCATGTCTTGGTCGGGTGGATACATGCAACATAGTCTTCATGGATCGTCGTTAGGACTCAAAAATGGATGACAATAGCAAGTACTTTGAATATACTCAACAAGAACTCCTAACCATGTCACACATGTGGCGTAGTGAAGTGAGGTGAGTCTTGGAACAATTCAAAGGTTTTGCAACTAAGGTCGTATCGTGGACCTCCAAGATATTATGATATCCCTAACGGTAAATACATAACCATTCAGGGATTTGCCTTATGCGGGTCTGATAAGTAACCAGTATCAACATAACAAACAAGGCAAGCATCATTTCAAGGATTAGGGGGTCGGATCTGCTCAAGATGCGTTGGGATTTGCCCAAATTCGTAGTACCTTCAAGGTACATCTTTAATAGCAATTCAGTGGTTGCGTGTAGGTGCGTTGCTGCATTTTTACCAATATACCAACAACGAAGGAAATGTCATGTCTAATGCAATGAGCTAAGTACAACGAAGCGCAAAGTTGAACTTAGATATGGAATTTCGGGTCCTGTCTAATGCAATGAGCTAAGTACAACGAAGCACAAAGTTGAACTTAGATATGGAATTTCGGATTTCATAACCTCTTCAAGGGTTTCATTTGCATATAACGTATGGACGATCACATGTATACATAAAAGTAACACCTTCAAGGTGTAGTTCGACTAGTATACTAAAGTACAGTCAGAACAATGCTTCAACTTCAGTTCAAGGCATAAACGAGTTTTCCCAAGATCCTTCATCTCAAATTCCATCTTTAGGTGCGAAGCAATTTTCTCAAGCTCTTCCAAAGTCTTAGTGACATTCGTGTCAACAACATAAACTGTAACTCTAGCAATTCGAAATAAGACTTCAAAGTTCAACACAGAGGGCATTCATTCATATCACTGACTAATCAAATAATCACTTAGACGGGTATACCACATCCGTCGGATTGTTTCAATCCATAGGTGAACACCTCAAACAAGTTAAAAGGGTGTTCCGTGGTTTGGAACTATTTGAACCAGTCTATGTAATTCTTCAGGAACTTACATGTAAATCTCCATATCTATATCCCCATGGAGAAAACACAAACCACATTTCATAATGCTGCTATCAATCACATGACGTTTAAGAGAAACCTTGCGTCGTAAAACGTGCATCATATTGCACTATTGCATTCATCTCATTACACTTCCTTTCCCACTTGTAACACAACAAGGTTACCTTGGGTAGTGTAGGAACGATAGGTCCAAACACACTTTGGTAAGAAATTTGACCTAGATTGTAATTTCAGTTGTCCAATCAATTCTACGTTGTCACTTAATCAGTGGAACACGGTTCGATATTGTCGTTTTTCATTTATGTTAGTGGCTACCATATAAGTGAAAACATCATTGATGGTAATCTCATTTCAATTCCATTAACTCATCCAAACTAGTATACTATACCAAGAACTTCAAGTCTCGGGAGTAATCCGGATTAATCTCATGAGATGGAAATGATTTGAGACATCAGTTAGTATGGATTCATTGTTGTGCCGTGTCTTCCTCTTCTAGCGAAGTGAATCCTATAAATCGAGTAATATGTCATTCTCCATGCCAAGACAGGTTGATTAGTTATCCACCAGTGTACCGAACCATCCAACAGAGGCGTCCAAACCATCCAACAAGGGCGACACACCCTTCGGGGATGTTAACTCGACGTCTATTAAGTATGTCTATCCTTGCAGTCATGTTTGCAGCTGGTATATGATCTCGTCACCTTAGCTAGATGAAAGGAATGCGTCTGGAGCAACATTTTGAAAGCTAGAATCCATCGCACTTGCTTATCACATTTTGTGCGATATGGGGATCGAGATGAGACATAATAGGCAATGTCCACGCAAATTCACGTCGTTCTATAGGAACGTTAACGTTCTTATTTCCCCCTAACAGCGGAAAGGCTGTCTCATTAAAGTGATAATCTATAAATGAGCGGTAAAGAGATCACATGCAAAGGCTCTAAGAGTGCTAGTGTGAAGGAGAATCGTAATCGACAGAGATTCACATTCTTCTTTGAGAACCCATATTGGTACATTGCGGCGGCGCAACTTGGCACATGGAATGCACACCCAAAACGCTTAAATACTAAGCGTCAAGTTTGTAACTAGTAACCAACTGTAATGTCGAATAGGTTGGGTGGCAATGGGCCTCAAGGCAGATCAACATAACTGCATACAAGATTGCATAGCCTTAGGTAGAAACCGAAAACTTGGTATGTTCACCAAGGTCCGGGCGATCATTTAAATTACGCTTTATGATTGCTAAGCGAGGCTATTTGGGGTGAACATAGGAATTTGATGTTCAATTATAAACCCAAAAGACATGCAATACTTTATTGAAAACCATCGATATAAACTCTCCAGCATTATCCAGTCTCCCAGACTTTAAGGGATAAGTAGGGTGGTGAACTTTTAAAATCGGTCAAGAGGTTTAGCAGCAATGTGTGTGGACAAACATGTGACTAGTTTGTTGATTCATCAACCTAAACCATAAATATTTATATTGTCCGGATTTTGGTTGGATTAATCCACAAATATTCCGTTAAATCCACTATGAAAAGAGGATCATTTCATATCTTTACAATGGATGATTTAGAAAATCAATTTCCCTAATGAGCAAGTTTGGCAAAGTGTGCTTGTAGACATAAGATCCTTACTACGGGTAAGGAGACGCGTTGACCTTAGTGTCCCAAATGGTCGTGCCAAAGCAAGTAAACTACTCAATCACTAGGCTCCAGGCTAGCCACATGTGGTGTGTTCCCAGTTGGGAGACAACTCATTGGCCCCAAATCAAAGCTTCAGGGTCATATTTGGAGGTGGTGCCAAGATATTCCACTCTATTTTCTTCAATAGTTTCATTCATGATCATTGTCATCTCAAATATCCTTTAAAAGTCAACGACGTTCTTCCGGAATGAGGAGAATATAAAGTCCCTTAAATGGTAATTTAGTACCATTCATACAACGAGGAGAGTGCCAATGTTCTTAATCAAGTTGGATATACCTGAGGTCGTCGCTAGAGATGAGATTTAGGGTGTTCTTTAGTTTCCCATATATGTAATTTCGATGTTATTTAGCTCCCTACTGTGATTAGGGTTGCACTTTAAATAAACCCTTAAGAGGGTTTGTCATCAATTTCGAGTCGAAGCATAAGTGTAAATCATTGATCTCCTAAATTTTTTCTTCTTGAACAATAAACATCGAGGCTTCTGCTATCATAAAGATGATCAGGTCCTAGAAGTAGTTTCTAAACAAAATATGGAAAAGCTTTATGGTTAATAAATAAAAGCCACCATCCTGCAATAGTTTGTCTCAATGTTTTAAATGTTGTGATCAGTGACAGAATGCCAAATAATAGTATGATGATCTATACTTTAGGGGGCCTCTAGATGAACAATCAAATACAGTTTCAGGTACCACAAAGCTTCTAAGAAGAGGAAATAGAATATGAACATAATATTCCATAACATTTTACTTTAATGTGGAGTAGTATAACCAATCAAACAATTCACTGGGCAACACTCGACGAAACATCCAAAATACATTTCACATTATACTATAGTGCACTCACATGCCAACCTACTAAAATTATCTTGCAGACAGATATAAGCATACAAATCTTTACCATATCTCCATCTTTCACGTACCAATGGAGCCCATCAGAAACCTGCACATTCAGAGTTACGCTGATAGAATTCTCCAAGGATTCACGGAGTTTATAATTCAAAAGACATCATTCACAAAGTCAATACTTCTGTTTAATGCAACACTAGAAAAGAACCAAAAGGCATATTCAACCCAACCCAAATACATACAGATTTGGCGAACTTCATCTTGTTATCCTCTGTTTGTGCTTGCCACCTCCTATGATACCTTAAGGAAATATATAGCAAAACGAGGTGTAAACAAAAGCCTCTTCCAAGTTCCAACAACTAAAAGGTCGTACCCAGTGCACAAGGCTCCCGCTTTACGCAGGGTCTGGGAGAGGTGAATGTCAGCTAGCCTTACCCCCATTTATGGAGAGGCTGCTCCCAAGTCTCGAACCCGAGACCTACCGCTCATGGGCGAAGGCACTTGCCATCGCACCAAGTGCGACCTCTCCCAAGTTCCAACAACTAAAAGAACTAAATCTACCCTTCCACAATATTATGAAAAGCGTACGTAACAAGTTAGCATAAAAGGTGTTACCATAAAAGGTCAGCCGGATTCATGTAAAAAACATAAAATGACCTTCCTCCACGCCTTTCCTTGATTATCATCTTCACTGTAACCAAAACACTGGAATCAAGCATCCTGCCCATAATTCAAAATTATTCAACTTTTAACAAGACAATACCACTGCCCTACAAATTATCTCATACAAGAAGACAAAGCAACAACACTGTACTATAAACAAGTACAATGGAAACAATTAGGGCAGTTCCAAAGGAAAACCTTGCTATATACTCAGCCCCAGCCCGTTAAAGCATAATATTAGTGCCAATTGCCAAACATACGTTTACAGAAACAAACAAGATTATCAAATTCAATAAAACTACAACCTTTTCTTTCTCAAGCAGCGGCTCAACTTTGATCCTAAATTATTCGCCAACAAGGTTGACCCGACATAATAATGTGTGTAAACAAATATACCTAAAGCTGATGAAGTCCGAACTCACCCAAAAGGAAGTGAATAAAACAGATAATTGCCACATTGCAATCTCCATTGTTGAAGCTCCACAATAGTTTTGAATCATGCTGCATTCTCCAGTAAATATGCCCTGTTTTTTAACACAACGTCATTGATGAAAGGTGTTCAAACCCCTGTTATAGGATCAAGAGGGCCTGTATAGTTTTATTTCTCCAGCTTTTCAACCTCTGATACAGACCAATAACAT
This sequence comes from Malus domestica, assembly GCF_042453785.1. NCBI lineage: Eukaryota > Viridiplantae > Streptophyta > Magnoliopsida > Rosales > Rosaceae > Malus > Malus domestica. Next base: position 38,291,561 of record NC_091675.1, on the reverse strand, counting down.
GTCCTTTTAGTGCAATCAAAACCCGCAAGAGAAGTCATAGTTGAGCAAAGTATAAGAATCTACCCAAAGTATCTGAAAATTTCCATCTACTCCACCATTAATAATTTCTAACTGGGTGCCAAGCGGTTTATTGTTAACTAGTAAGCCCGTCAATCAATCTATTATATGTAGCAATATCAGGGATAAATCCCCTATCAAGCATCTCATCCACAAGCACTTCCCCCTCCTTTCTTCTGCCTTCTCTTGAATATCCAGATACCAAAATCCTATAAGCTGTGCTGTCTAATTCCAAACCTTTGCTCAACGACAACCTCCTAAGACTATCTGCCTCCACTGTTCTCCCCAAATTGCAAAGATCTTGAAGGAGACAATTAAAAGTCACAATATCTGGAACTGAACCCTCTTCAAGCATCCTTTTCATCAATCCAGAAGCTTCGTCCATTCTCCCTAACCTCCGCAAGCCCTCAATCAAAGTTGTGCAAGCAATCAAGCTCGGAACATTTCCTGTCCTCCATAGCTCATCCACTACCTCCAAAGCTCTACCCGAACTTCCCTTCTTACAAAGCACCTCAACAAGAATGAGATAATCATAAGATTTAGGCAACACTCTTTTCCTCGAAAAATCTATCAACAATTCACACGCCTCCGAAACCCGACCTTCTCTACAAAGTCCATCAACCAAAATCTCACAAGTGACACTTGAAAACTTGCAACCAAAGTCAATCATCTCATAAGCCATCCCTATCCCATCCTCAAATTTACTCTCCCTAAAGAACCCCTTAATCAAAGTATTGAAACTCACCACATTGGGACTACACCCCTTCTCCCTCATATCCTTAAACAGCTCCAAAGCTAACCCGAACTCTGAATTACGACAAAAACTACTAATCAGAATGTTAAAGGTATAAACATTGGCCTTAACTCTATCCTTAATCATCTTATCATACAACCCCAGAGCCTGATCATGTTGGCTATGTTTCACAAACCCATTAATCAAAATGTTGTAGACCACAACACTAGGCCTGCCATCAATCAATTTCCGCATAGAATCAAATGCATTCAAAGCATCACCCAATCTCCCAACCCTGCAGTAAGCACTAATGGCAAATTGGAAAACGGGTTCTGTTCTTGGGCAAGAAAAAATACCGTCGGAGCAAGGACAAGGGCTAGCGACCATGAAGCCGAGGAGGGAACTCAACTCAGGAAATCGGTCTGAGATTGCGAGGGTGCGAGCCATCCATTCGAACGTGGAGTGATCGTGGCGGAAGGAGTCGACGGAGGAGGCCCAGTTGAAGACATGGAAGTCAAAGTGGGTGAATGCAGGGTGGTGGTGGAGCTTGGACTGGAGGAAATGGAGGAGGGTTTGGGGTGTGAATGGTGGGTTCTTAATATGGGTTTTGAGGAAGTTGAGGAGGTGGGTGTGGTTAGAGGTGTGGGAGAGAGTTTGGGTGGGGAGAGGAATTGATGGGATTTTGGGTGCGCCAGGAAGTGTTGGGTTTGGAATTGGAGACAGTGGTGGCTTTGTGTTTTTAGGGTTTCGCTGCTCCAGCAGTGGTATGGCAATTGGTCCTCTCAGCTTTTTCATAGTCCTCAGAATAGTGCTAGCCAACTAATAAGTTCACAAAAAAATTGCTCTATAGCTCTGTGAAATGGCGAGCGTAGGATGTGTAGCCCATTCAATGCAAGTGCCAGATATGCTCTCAGCTTGCTCTGCATCAAAGTAAATCAATAGCATTAGTTGGGAACAAGAAAGCACGACCATTTTCTAATTAGTACAAATATTATACAGAGAAAAAATATTAGTACAAATATTAACATGCCAGTAAAATGACTTAACAAAGTTTAACCAAAAAGAAAAAGAAAGAAGAGTGATAAATCCAAGAGTTCAAAATGGGGTCTTCTGTCTTCTGAACATTTAAGCTAATTTCACAAGTAGAAAGTTTCTCACAAAATTTTGTAGACCCACCTTTGTTTTTGCAATATTTCCTAGATCATACACCTGTTAAACATTTCTATAATTTATATAAACTGCAATGTGAAGTACAAAGGAGACTCCACTGCAATTTCGAGATAAACCTCCGCTTAGGAACATTTAAGCTTAACCCCAAAGACAAAACCTTCAATTGGCATCTCATAAAGTTGCAAACTTGTAATCATTCATAGTAATAAGACCTCTTGAATATTGAATTAACCACCTCTCTCCGATATCAAATTAAATACAGCATAGCAATTTTCAGTAGCTACCACAGAATTCTTCAACATTCCAGACTCTCAAACATTCCTTTTATTCACGCTAAACTTTAACGTATTCTATGGAAATGATGGGAGTAGTTTGATGCAGAAAAGAAAATGTTTTGTATGCATAATGGAGAAAGTATAGAATCCCTAAACCCCTAAACTGAATCCCTACAATAGTATTTAGGTGAAAGCAGAAATTATACACTAAATGAATCACTAAAACCCTGAATCCCTAATCTTTAGTCCCAATTAAACTTATATTAGAAGCCCATAATTCCTAAATAACTAAATCATAATTTAGAAACAAGCATAAGGAGGACTTACAAGGCTGGAGTACTGAAGAAAATAACAAGAACGACGAAAGGACTTACACTGGAGTGACTGGAGTATTTTGCATGACATGTTTCATTTTATTGTACCTACCCACCACTTTATATAGTAGAGTAAGCATATGTTATGCGTATACCATACTATGCACTTTACAACTGTAACCCATTGCCCATAAAATTTCCAATTTCACAATGGATACCACATTTTGCTAATCATCTTGTGTAAATCGTTGATGTCCAAGCCCAACTAGTCTAATAATCGACAATTACATGTAATGAGTACACGATCCCAAAAAAAGGCTAGAGTTGACTCAATTAAGCAAAAGCTATTTTCTATATTTCATAACCCAAGTGTAGCTCTTTTACCCTATTAAAAAACGATAAATAATTGGATCTAATTTAAAGCTTTAATAAAAGCATGATATTCAAGAATTAAAGAAGTAAATCAATCAAACATGAAAGCCCATTGTTATAAAAGAGATACATTAATTCAACAATTTCTGAGTAAAACATGGATTCAAATAATTCTAAAGGTAATTAATCCCCTACGTTAATGCCAGCAATATTTTTTTTTTCACTGTGATCTACTCTATCCTTTTCTTTCCCCTCTCACTCTCTCTCCTTTCCATTTCTTTTTGTCGAACTCTAGTGTATTCTGTTGTCTTTCATTATACCTAGGAAAATTGCATCACAAGGACTGGTGTACAATTATACTAGACACCGAGGCAGTAAAAACTAGGATGGATATGGTACTGAATGGTCTGGCGGCCAACCTAATATGCTCAAACTCTAGAGTTAGAGTAGCCTTACATTTACACCTCAAACTTTAGCAGCTTTGCTTCACCAGAACTCTATACCGCTTACATAGCACATTTGAAGAAGAGATAAGAATGAAAATAAGTGAATAGAAAGAAATATGATGAAGGGACAAATCGAACTGAACCGCTTATGTTAACTATATTAGTTTTTGTCAATTAACATTTCCTATTGGTGGTTATCACTTTAAATGTTGTTAGGATGCTAGAAATTTATAGATTAAAAAAGTGGCTGCAATATTAGACCTATATGTGCCTCAAACTGTTAAGATTGTTAGGTTTATCATTTTGGTTTTGTTAGAATGTTTTCCCTTTTTGGTGAAAATAGAATATTTATAGTGTTTGTTTCAACTTTCAAGTATAGATAGTCGCATTTCATGTTAACTTAAAACAGAAAAAGAGTTTACCGAACCATGAGCCCGTTGTACATTATTTTTGTACGCAGACATAACATACAGACTCAATCAAACTGCGAAAGGCAAACATTAAGCTGATCTTTTTTCCCCGAAAAACAATAGGATTACTTCTTCTTATAAATGTTATCATATCGAATGGAAAATAAATAGAATACAAAAAAAAACATTGGAAAACGAAGAACCAACGACGTGAGGCCAAGGCTCGTGAAGCCCCCGGCATCCGAGGCTTCCCTAGCTCTAAAGATGATCCCAAGTGGAATGAATCCACGACTGAAAGTCTTGGTAAACATATGCAACCGACTAAGGCTACACAATGAGGGTTACCAATTACTAACAAAACCAAGTCACCGCCATCGAAAAGCCTTCCCCCTTCCCCCTCAGAATCCACCTAACCATTGCCAAATACAAAGAAAGAAACCCAATATATTTTACAGATAATCGCAGTAAAAGAAGAAGAAAAAGAAAGCGAAAAAGTGAAATTGGATGATGGGGAAAACTTACAAATTAGCTGAGGGTCCTCCGTTGCCGGGAAAGGGAGATTTGGTGGCGCGTGGCCTGGAAAGGAGATCGGTGTGGGTGTCTGTCTGTGGGAGGGGAAGGGAACCTAGGTGGGGGCTTGGCGCGGCGGAGATAAACCGGGAAAAAGGTTGGATGGGTTCTTCTTTCTACTCACTTCACAGATTGAAGGGACTGTTGCAAACGAAAGGACCAGATCACGCCACTTGGCACGGATGACGCAATAATATAAAAGTTGAATAAAATAAGAATCTCCTAGCTCGGGCTGCTTTCAGGCCGGAGGATCTTGGGCTTCAACTTTCAGCCCATTTTGACTTGTTACCACTTCGTTCTATTTCGTATGAAAAATGAGTGCATGGTTTGTTGATTTTAGGTTTTTTTTTTTTAATGGATTTTTTGTATAATCAATTTATTGTTCTAACTTATTCGTTTGCAGTGTGGGAAGGTTGTTGATTCTTTCATTGACCCCGGCCTATGCTGCCGGCACAAGTGGTGGAGATCCCAAAGCACTTTATGTGAGTAATGTCTCTCGGTCTTTGTGAATATTTCACACTGAATTGTTAATGAGATTGTTCCTAAACTAAACAATCATTTCCCAAAATTTGTATTTATGTCGTTGCCATGCATCGATCCATCTCATGAATCTTCTTATGTTTTCAATAATTCTTTTGTGTTGCCATGTGATCCTTCAAACAGATGCACTTGCATTCTTTTTCATTGTTTTCCTTGGATATCCTACTTTTTGTGTAGGTTGTGGAAAAATTCCCAAATTATTGCTTTGGAGTTACTAGAATATGCATTGTGATTCTCTTTTTTCTTTCATAAATATCTATTCAATTGCAAATATGCCACTGTTTTTTATTACCTACTCATTGTTCATGGACGAACCCGAGTGTTTAGAGTCCTGCTTTCTATGACTTTTTGTGAAGTGAAAAAAGCAAGCTCTCCACTCCAGGTTTTCAATCTACCAATTACTTTAATATCATGTCTTCTAAATCATATTAGTTCAGGCTTTCAAAGTTAATGTTTGATTTGTACTATTTTCTATATCGTTCTATTGTTTTAAGCTACAGATGAAGTGTTAAGTGTTATACGTGTTAGGTAGAATTAGGAAGTGAAATAAGTCTGCTTGAGAATACAAGGGATAAGTCCACGGGTGTTAACTTGGTTTTTATATTGATTGTTCAGTTATAACATAAAATCTCAATCTTTACAACTACAATATGTAACATCATCTACTAAATATTAGATTGCATTGATCTAAATAAAAGACTATTAAATCACTGAAAAAAAGTCCTCTCCATCTAGTATAAAACCATAATCTTTTCATCATAAAAAGACTAGGTAACCATACTTTATCCTTATTTTCTTTATAGTATAAGCTTGTTGATGTATAAATCAATTGCATGTATTTTAGTATTTCATATCTTTCCTTCCTAGGCTGCTTTCTTGACAATCAAGATTATTGGAGGGAAACTTTAGGTGCTTCAATGTTACTTTCATTTTTTTCCCTTGCCTAGGCTGCTTTCTCGATCTATTTTTTTATTGTCATTCCAAATTGATCTCAACCTTTTTAAACATTCCAAACAAGTACCTAACCTATTAAAAATGTCACATTTGTTAAGCCCCAATTAAAATATGTTAAATTAACTAGGGCTTACTTTGTCTCCAAAATCAATAGAAGGTCATGAAAGCGCATCCACCAATTAACAGTCACCACCACCCCTATCGAGCCATCTCCTCCAAACCCAAAGAAAAACCACCAACTTCATCATACAACTTGAGCTGCTTACATCGAGAAGAGGTCATGGAAGTTGCTAAAGTTGTATGAACTGCCATAATGCAGTCACCACCATCTTCACCACCCACAAAGAATAACTGGAAGGTTTATGAGCTGAGAATTGGGGAATGAGGAAATCATATGAACAAAAACAAGCTCCTTGAAACCCTATTTGAATTCTTGACCCTCTTCTTTGTAAGGACATTGTTCTCCTGATGTATTTCAATTTGTGTCCATTTTCGATTCAATCTAATACCCATTTGATAAGATCTTGAGGCAACTAATACTAATGTGGACCATGAATCATGATATATCCACTTGTTAGGTTTTGAATATGATCTATGTTTGAAAAATTAATTGGGGCTTAATGGATGTGTCATTTTCAATAGGTTGGATACTTGTTTGAAATGTTTAAAAATGTTGAAACCAATTTGAAATGACATGGAAAGATTGTGAGGTTTTAGGTGCTTAATCCTATTTTTTATGTAGAGACAAAAGTTCTACAATTTTTGTCCGCGTTTAAAAATGTTGAAACCAATTTGAAATAATACGGAAAGATTGTGAGGTTTTAGGTGCTTAATCCTATTTTTTATGTAGAGACAAAAGTTCTACGATTTTTGTACGCGGACTACGGTTAAGTCTTTTGTTTGTAAAAATCTTCTAACATTTTCAATGTAAATAATATTAATATTTTATGACACAATCTTTAATATCTTTTAAACATAATTTTTCTTTCAATTTCTAACGCCGAAACAACACGTGGGTAGTAATTTCTAGTTGTACTCTATAACCCAGTCAATTGGTGATGAATCTGAATCCACTGGATGATGAACGGTAAAATCAAAGGAAAACTAATGAAAATGGCTTGAAAACTTTGAGTTTTAACGATATGGACAAAATAAAGGGTAAGTGAATAGTACCATGATTGACTTTTTAATGTAAAAATGTGGTTTTTCATTAAAGTGAACAATGTTAGGAGCTTTTTGTTAAAGTTTCCTAAAATCAATGCAATAATTGTGCTGAAATGCAAAGAAGAAAAATGGGAACCGAACCCACACAGAATGAATGTGGAGAGAATGAGACCCCCATTGCTGCTGTCCCCACACAGATTAGAACTTTTTAGAACTTGCTCAATTGTCTATAGAAATTACCACCATGCATGGCTCACGTGGCATGCTGCTATTTGACATTGTCATCAAGTCATTTCAAAGCAACAATTAGCCATACCTTGTTATGATGATCAATGACTAATTAAAGTTTAATTTAAGTGTAAATTACACTTTATCACCTCAAGTTTGGGACCAATTTCAATTCCTTACAACATCTTTAAAACATTTCAATTTCATACATTTACTTTCATTTTATTTCAGTTTCATACATCCGTTACATTTTCCATCAACTGATCCGTTAAAAGCTGACGTGGCTGTCAAATTTGTGTCACATAGCAATTTTTTTTTTAATTTATTAAAAAAAAACCTGAAAACCCCACCCCCACCTCCCCCGCAACCCCCCCACCCCTCTTCTCCCTCCTAAGCCTCCACTCTCTCTCCACCCCAACGTTGCAAATGCAAAGCCCCAACCACCATCATTCATCCCCTTCAGTACGTCTTCAACATCTTCGTCCACAACACGTCCACCATTGCAACAGCAACACCAACATCGCCTCTAACCTTACCTACGTCGATTGGCATTGCAAATTGGACGACGACGACATCTTCCTCCTCATCGCTTGTAAAATCAGGGTCATACGGAATCACGATTTCCAACAACTACTTCGCCCACCACGATGAGGTGATGACTGGATTGTGGCAGCAGAGGTCGACGACGAATCTGGTGGCGACAAGATTGTCGCGCAACAATCTGTTGTAGGTCGCGGTGGTGATTCATGCAGACTACAACAGGGGTCGTCGTCAATGCCAAATCTGGTGCATGTGGTCCAGGCAGAGAGCACAAAGTGGTGAACACCCAAACCCCTGCTAACGAATTTGGTGGTGGTGGTTCAAGTAGAGAGCACAGGTGGACTGACAATTTGAGACGTGGATCGAATTTAGGGGTTGGGTTGAATTCAACAAAATTTGGGGGTTGGATTTGGTGAATTTGGATGTTGGATTTGTCCAAATCCAGGGGGCCGAAGCCGACGTCAATGGCAATGACGGAGGAGTCGAGGCATATGAAGGTATATTATACTTTTCAATCCAGACCAACCCTAGTGGGGATAAAGCTTCAAAGCTTAAATTAGTTGAGGAAGGTGAGGCAAGGGGGACGGAGAAAAAGGGAAACCCCATGGCTGATGAGTGGGGGTGAAGAGGAGAAAGGGCTCGGGGAAGGTAGGGATGGGTTTTCAGGTTTTTTTTTTTAATAAATTAAAAAAAATAAAAAATTTGCCACGTGGCATAAATGTGGCAGCCACGTCAACTCTTAACGAATCAATGGATGGAAAATGTAACGAATGTATGAAATTGAAATAAAATGAAAGTAAATGTATGAAATTGAAATGTTTTAAAGATGTTGTAAGGAATTCAAATTGGCCCCAAACCTGAGGTGATAAAGTGTAATTTATCCTTAATTTAAATATGGCTCTCACTTCTCCCACTACAACTAAAATTATGCACTAAGCCAAATTAAAGTGTACTTACACATTTTAAATGTATTTATATGCGTAAATTGACAAAATGAAAGTTAAATATTTGAAGTAAATGAATATTCTTAGATCTTGCTGGAAGAAACCCCTCATAAACCAATTAAAGCAGTTGAATTCACATAATAAAATCGGTCTCTATAGAATTTACAATAAGAATAGAGAAAATATTTAATGAACAATTGATTGAATCACATTATTGCTAACTCATTGTGAGGCTAAGCCCACCCCCTCCCCCTTAGTGTAGATAATATCATTTGTTAAAAAATAAAAATAAAAACAATCATTTGACAACTAATTTAATCACATTGTTATCCGCGTGCGAAACACTTTTTTTATAACCGGCATTACACGCCTCTTAAGATGTTTTGAATGCATTTAAAAATAGAGAAAATAATATTGAATGAATAACTGATTGAATTATATTATTGTTAGTTCATTGTGAGGCTAAGCCCACCTGCTTCCCCCTTAATGTAGATAATATCATTTGTTAAATAAAAAAAATCATTTGACAACTAATTTAATCATATTATTATCAACATGCAAAAGACTTTTTTTTATAACCGACATTACACGTCTCTTAAGATGTTTTGAACGGCTTAGTGACACCAAAATCACTATTCACAACATCTAATTGAATCACATTATTGCTAGCCTATTGTAAGGTACTAATTTAATTTAAAAATAAAACTTTACTAATTTATCATCAACACTACGCGCCTCTTAAGATATTTTGAATACAATTTTCTTTATTTTCCTTATTTTTTTATTATATTTTTCTTTCCCCTTCACGTGGGCACCATCAACTTTCACTCATCCTTCCATTTTTTTTGTTCTTTTCTCTCTTCCCACTTATATTTATATTATATTTTATGATGACCAAATTACCCACGCATTATTTGATATATTATATTGGGCTACTTTTGGATTTTTTTTTTGTCGAGGGGCAATTTTGTCCTAATATTTTTGTCGAAGCCGTGACACCACAACTGGCATCCGGCTTTATATATAGATGATCAAATAACTGTTTTTTCTATATACCACATTCTAATCTACCAATTATGCAATTTAGGGCTAAGCTGCATAATTAGTCATTAACGATAATTAGGTATTAAATTTGTCATTTAAATGAGTCGGGTTTAAACTCTCTAATTTACAAGTGATGAAAAATATTATTATATCGTAGACTTGTAGTGTTAGTGGGTACTAAATTGTGATATTGATGTGTCAAATTTAAACCAAATGGCATGTTTTTGTTGGTTTGGGACAATATGGGGTTGGAATTGTTTCTTTTCTTAATTTTAAGTGAATAAGAATAATAATTGTAGTAATTACTATTATCATTATGGTTTTCTTCCTTGGAATACAAGTTACTGGTGTAAAAAAGAGGGGGGGGGGGAAATGAGGGTAGGGTCAAAGCATGTATGTGATTAGCTAGTGATCTTTTCACAATGTAATTGTAACTAGCAAATTTAGCATGATCTTTAACATGTGCGTAATCGCTTTACAAGTTTCTTTCGTTGTATTTAAGTCACAAGTTGAAAACTTATGGCATCTCAAGTTCAAACTTCCCTCTCTGTAATTTAAATAAATTTAGTGTAGACAACCTTCTAAAAATAGGCATAGGCGGCGGTGACCATCCTCCTCGATTAGGCCCTAGGCACAAGACAATTGCCTAGGCGAGTTGAGCAGGACCTATGTGGGGCGCTAAGTGGGTTGGCGATTTAGTGATAATTTTTTTTTAAATAAGTGACTTGCATTATCTTTGGATGAGGGAAATAAACTTGAAATTTGACAAAAGTCAAGATTTATAATTTGACACGCACCAATTCTCTTATTTGGATTCATAAACATAGAAATTTAGAATTTCCATTTGGAAGAAAAATTTGGAATTTGGAATTTCCAATTCTTAGCTTTAGATTCCATTTAAATAGGTGTCATTTCTAACTTTCTATGAATAAAATTTTTAAAATAGAAATATTTCCATATTCAAATTCCATTGTTCTTTTATTTTAACCAAACAAGAAAATTCAAGTTCTAGAAAATAAAATTCCGTCAATATTATTTCCAGCATTTTGAAATTCTTTAATTTCTTTATCCAAACAGAGTGTTAGGGTTTAAAATTGTCCTATCTCTATAGGAAAGATCTTCTATAGTTCCCAAATGATTCCTTATTTATCTCTACTTAGGATTTACGCAATAACACTATGTTAAATTTTGATTACAACACTCCTCTTGAGTGTATAATACTCAAGCAATAGACGCATAAGATATTTAGGCAAATATGGAAGTAGCTATTGAAGTCGTCTTGTAAGCACAAACAACGAATGCGAGTTCTCAAAACAAACGAAAGAATGCATAACATATAAAACTCACAAAACCTCATCATGGTAAAGACCCAAGGTAGGATAAAACCCATAGTCTAAGGAGAAAAGTGAGAAGTTACATTAAGTCAAAATTAAACATCTTCAGGACTCAAGTTGAACGCATACAAGGGTAAGACCAGGCCAGTATAGGTGCCTCGTTAAAACCTAGTCAGGTAACAAAAACCCAATAAGAAAAAAGCTCCTGATCGTAAGGAAAAAATTACATTAAGGTCAAGTAGGTATACTTCTGGGTACTAGCCTTGAGTTTGACAAAACTTCCAAGTGCGATAGTTATGCATACCAATTCCTCTAACAAGCTTATGGAAATAGATTTTGGTAGTGACTTCATGAAGAGGTCGACAAAGTTGTCTTAGGATCGGGTTTTCTTAACTTCAATCCTCTGATGCTCATGCTGATGTAGATGCAATAAACTTGGCATTGATTTCTTGGATGTATCTTGTTATGATTTGGTCGATATATGCGACATTGGTTTCACACATGTGGAGAACCAAGGGATTGTGATTCATTCTAAGATGTATAGGGTATAAGAAGCCTAAATTTGTAGTAAAATCGTTTGTAACACCAATTTGGTGGTGGTGTGTAGGCACAATGCTACTGTATGCTGAAAGGATATCAACAACTAATATGTCTAATCTAGTACTTTGAGTTAAGTACAACAAACGCCAAGTGCATTGATATATCAAACTTCAGGCTCCACAATGGGTGAGCTCGAGTGCAACACCTTCTGGGTGTAGTTCGATAGGTGAACCATAATACCGTTAAAATTATGCTCGAAACTTTAGGTTGAGGAAGCCTTATTTATTGAAAAACAGTAAACATATGATCTTCAAGCATTATTGGAAGCCAAGCCAACTGAAAAATGATAAACTTGAAACCACTCCTACAAACCAAAATTTCACATTATCAGTATGTTGTGTTCCTTTCAAGTGCAAATATAAGGATAGTATAATGGCACAAGTAAGGGTGTCGAACCACAGGGACTGATTAGAACTTTACAAATTACTAGCTTTATGAGAACCCGAACTAAGCAATGAAAATGAAAACTAAATTTAGATTTTTGTTTTGAAAGCTAAAGTAACTTAAAATGCAAGGCAAGATAAAGATGAATGATAGATTGATTCAGAAATGATGGGAACAGAACTAGGGATACCGATTTCACCATTACAAGTCAATTCCATGAAAATTAAGTCAAAACGCGTTCAACTCTCCAATTTGCAACTAGGGTTCTTTTTACTCATTTATGATCATCCATTTGATGTGTGGTTGTGATCAAGCACTCCTACTATGCAACCTAGTTATGATGTTCAACTTAGATTAGCAGGTAAGAATCCATTAAGAACAAGAAAACTTTAAAGAACCAAAGAAATCACATGGCAGGATGTATGCATAGTAGTTTCTTCATTCATTCACATGTTTACCAAGATTAAGCATGATGCGTACTATAACTTTGATCAAATAATTCATAAGCAGTCCTAATGGTGATCAAACATTAAGATTAACACACAAATTATACTATAAAATTAGTGAATGAAACAAGAACACAGATTGGTAATTTGAATACTTTAACTTAATAACATAGAATGGTTTTGCAAGGCTACATCGAAATCCCTAGCTATGCACTTCATTACACAACATAATTACAAAATATATAAATATCAAGAACAACATGAGTGAAATTAAAGTTTGTTGATGCACAAAACTGGAGGGGTCTTGGAACAACGTAAATCCGACCATGAATTTGCTAGAAAGTAAATAACACAAGATGTATCGTGGTTCACCCCAATGTTTGGACTACGTCTACACTGATTATTGTATTTCTCTATGAGGGAGAGAGAGGGAGAGAGAGCTTCCTTATGTGAGGATGAGCTTCTCATGGCCTAGGAAATGGCCTCCTCCAATAAGGAGAGTGAGGAGTCATTTTATAGAATAAGGGCTCCTCACTTATTACATATTTGCCCCTTCATTTATTACGTAATTACATTTGAGTCCCTCGAGTATTTATACGAGATATAAATACAGAGGCCCTAAGTATGGTACAAACAAAGTTCATAGAAGAAACCCCCTTGAAACAATTATGATGTGGAAATCTTTCAAGAACAACGCGACTACGTGGTTTCTTCGGTGGCAGCGGATGGCAAAGGGAAATAGGGATTTGTTTCTGCAAGAAAGGCTAAAGAAATATGAGAGAGAGCTCTGGGCGACCCCCAAGGGGGGCTTTTGAAAAAGTGATTTGAAACCCTAGTATTTATAGGCTAAATGGGGCTATAACTGATAACAAGGTGATCCCAACCATTAAGCCAAAGTTTTGAACGTTTTTCCTTATTTGGCTCCTCCAAATCAGGCCATATATTCCAATTACTTTCCCATTCTGCTCCTGGTCTTCTAACAAGCCAGATTTGTCTTGAATTATTTATTTGGGCTTCAAAACATGCCACTAAACTTCTCTCCACGTTTGAATAGGGTCAGCTACAAAAAATGGCATGTTTTCACTTCTTTTGCCTTCAAATTGTTCCTAAAGTACAGGTAATTGCATATTAACACAAAATAAGGCAAAATGCAACCAGTTTAACTCAAAAGCATCATGAATTGGGCGGGAAGCAAAGATCTACTTACATGGTGCTAGTGCTATAGGTGTGGTTGTGAAATTATTATTATTTGGTTATTTTATAAACATGCAAACTTGTAATTAAAAGCTTCATTAAAAAATGGGGTGTGAATATAAGGTATTAGGGGTGGGAATAAGAGCATTCCATTGGAATTCCACTTTGCCCCTCTAGGGGCATTTTTGTAATTTTATAACTTTGAAGAAATAAAATACAACAAAATTAAGGACACATCCTAACACTTCTCATAAATTCTTCAAGTCCTATTTACAGAACTTCGTGCTTCTATTTAGAATCGTTCATATTATAAATTACATTTTAAAGATCATCTTTGCAAAAAATCAATTAAAACTAAAGTCGTTAAGTCAATCAATTATAGCAATAGATAGGCGGTTCGTAATCTTTTTACTGAATCGTTCATATGTTTTTATACAGTTCGATAACTAGTCGATCTTAGTTTTAATAATTTTTATAGATATTTAGTTTAACTTTTCATCTCCAAGACCAACTCCAACCCTTGGAGTAAGTCTCAAAATTTAGCTTTTATTATGCCCACTGGCCCATTTCATTCCAACCCTTAGGCCAATTTTCTGTTTTGTGTTAAAACTTAAAAATGGACCAAATTTCGACCAGCTTTTGAGTTTGAGTTAGTGGGGGAGTCCACTTGTGCGAGTGGAGGAGGGGGCGTTGGACGACAAGTGCCCAAAGAGATGTGTTACACGCAGGAACGCCCTACAACCCAACATCAATGCTGCAAAGTGCAGCCCTACCCACATGGGTGTGTCACCCACATGTCAGCCAAGAAAATAGAGCCCAACGACTCTATTAGTTAATCAAAGGCTGAAATTCAAATGGGCCGTTGATTAAATGTTTTTGTTTTATATTTATAAATTTATTGAATCCAATTGTTGAGATTGAATATGATAAAATCTAATGGTAAAAAAAAAAAATCTAACGGTCCAAATTTAAATCCAACGGTCCACATTTAATTTAGTTAATGTTTTTGTTGTTTTAATTGCTTTTGTATGTGTTTCATGTGTAGGTTTAGTGATTATTCAATATTTGTCAGAATCTAAATATTTTTTGGTTAAAATGTTCATAAAATTAAATTAGGATAGTTTACATAATTTTTTTTAAAGTTAATTAAAAAAAATAGCCTACATTTATTCTTCAATAATTTGCGGCTAAAAATTTAACCCAGAAGGGTTAGAGCAGAAAAACTGTTTCTGAGTTAAAACCTAAATTTTCACTAAATATTTTGGGCTAAAAATTTTAGGTTTTAGTCTCCTCCTGGCCACCATTGTGCGGTTCATTAGCGCCAAAAATCAAATTCAGGACATGTTGTGTGGAATACGGGCTTGTAATTCATTCTTAACCACTAGGCCATCTCATGATCGTTTTGAATGTTTTTTTTTTTTTCTATTTAGTTGATAAAAAAGTTAGTGTGTAAATTTAAAAAGTGATTGCTCATTTGTTATATTATAGATTTTTATAGAATCTGTTAGAGGTGTATTTTTTTTTTTAAATTTAACTCTTTCAAAATAAATGTTTTGTTGTTTAGCTTAGTAGAAAAACGACAAAATAATGTACACACTTAAAACATAGAGTCAAGACATAATCTAATCCAACGCCGCGTGAGCAGATCCTAGTACTAATAATACAACTGCATGTGCCTGTCTTTAAATTTCTCCCTCAAGAATCTTTATGTCACTCACTCCTCCTCCTGTCCTCCATATTCCTAAATCTTTCCATCAAACTTAAATTCTAATTGGTTCTCCAAAAGAAAAAGAAAAAATTCTAATTGTTAACCAATAAAAAACTTAAATTTTAATTTTTTGTTTTCTACCTTTTTTAAATACCAAATAGACCAAAAAGTCCAAAACTCTGGGTTATTGAGGACGTGGACTTGCAAAGTCACAAAAAGCAATCCAATATAATAAAAAATAAAAATAAAAAGGAAAACAGAGTTTTAAACTCACAAATCAGAAACAAATAATTTAGTCCAAACTCCGGAATTAGGAGAAACCAAAAAAAAAAAAAAAACAGTAAGGTTACAAATTTTGATTACTTTTAAATTAGAAAAAAAAAGTTTTTTTTTTTTTTTTTACCAACAAATGGCTCAGTAGTAAAAACACAAATAACTTCTCAATAAACAAAAAATTATCAGAGGTCCAGGATTCGATATTCCAATTTGATGAATCATTAGAAATTTTCCATAACCTCTCGAGTCTAAAAATGTTTCCTTTCTAGAAAAAAGAAAAACAAAGGTATTTTTTTTGTTGTCAAAATGTCAGTTTTTTATATAACGGAGCAAATGTGAAAAACATTTCGGGACAAAGGCAAGATCAATTAGTTGCGATTGTGACCTGAAAATCGAATCGGCGGGAAGGCAAAGTTCAGGAACATTGGAAGAGGCGGGAAAGGCAGGGTAAATGACTGTTAGTGACGTGGCGAAATCTGGCGCTTTAAATCAACTTGGCATGGAATGAACGGGTAAGAAAGATAGGAGGGGAGGGAAATGGTTGGAGAGACAATCTTTGTCCCTACGGTTTCGTCTGCCTCTCCTTCCTTCCTACGCTTCCTGTTCCTGATTTCCCACCTACATACTCTCTCTGTGTGCGTGTCCGAATAAGAAGAGATAAAGAGAGAAGGTAGGCAGGCGACAGCTGGAATGAATTGACAGACAGTGGACCGGCTGGCAATTCTTTTTTAAATGCGGGGTTGGGTTTTGGGTTGGGGTGTGAACTGCAAAAGTGGGGGTGCTGTGGGGGGCGGCAGAGTCAGTGAAAGATCGGAGCTTTGAGTGATGGACACAAGAGGAAGACTTGTTGCTGGTTCTCATAACAGGAACGAGTTTGTGCTCATCAATGCAGATGAAAATTCACGGGTACCCCCAATTTCTATTTTTTTTTTAATTTTATAAACAAAAGTGGGTTCTGATCAATTAGGGTTTTTGTTAGTTGTCCTTCAATTGAAATACTGATTTTGGATTGGGGTTTTTTGGTGGGCAGTTTTATCTTCACTACTTAAAACTGTCAGTCTGTCAGCATTCTGAAATCTCCATTTTTTTTTATTAATTATTTGTTAGAACTTGTTTACCATTGAGAAAGTAATTTGATCAGGTTATATGACACTTGTTGCTCTAAGGAATTTCAATACTTTTTTGCTTCAAGATCTTATCTTGTTTGAAATTATGAGATTGTAACACAGTCAAGGAGCATGGATATAGGAAAGAAAAAGTGAGCTAGAAAAAATAATCTTATTCTTTATTTCGGAACAAGTTTGCGATAAACGGTAGCTGATCGAATTAGTGTGTTGGTTGGATGAGCCGGTGCAAATTTGAAACGAAATGTAGGAATGATAGTGTAGTTGAACTTTGTTGAATCATTTTGGAAAACTCATAAAATTTGTACCAGTGGCACACTACCTTGTGATTTGTTATTAATTTACCTTGGTTTGACAAGTGGGAAGTTGATCATCCATTACAACGATAGATATACACTTTACTGGCGTATAAAGGGGGTTTGAAAGGTTCTGAAAGCTGTCACTAAAAAATTATAGTGATGATGATAAGATTTTTCTCAGCTGTGTATTCGGCTCATCATCTGTATTATATGTTTGACAGCGCCCTTTTTAATGTCTTTTTGGGTTCTTCAGATACAGCCTGTGCAAGAATTAAGTGGGCAAATATGTCAAATTTGTGGAGATGAGATTGAACTTACAGTTGATGGAGAGCCCTTTGTTGCCTGCAACGAATGTGCTTTCCCTGTGTGCAGACCTTGTTATGAGTATGAGAGAAGAGAAGGAAATCAGGCTTGTCCTCATTGTAAAACCAGATACAAACGCATCAGAGGTGAGTCTGTTCTGCATTTTTCTAAATTCAGTTGAATTTCCCACTAAAGTTTCAAACTTTGTCTTAAGTATCGAAACAACTTGCAGGTAGTCCTAGGGTTGAAGGTGACGAAGAAGAAGATGACATTGATGATTTGGACAATGAGTTCAATTGTGGGAATCTTGATGCCTTGGGCCCTCATCAAGTTGCTGAGTCTGTGCTGTCTGCACGCCTTAACGTTGGCCGTGGTTCCAACTACAATGCCAGAATTCCCGCACATTCAGAACATGAATCCTCTCCTTTGGGTTCTGAAATCCCACTCTTGACCTATGGTGAAGAGGTAAATATTCCAGAAATTGCAATGTTGTCCCGTCAATTATGGGTGCATGCTTGTTTCTGTATGCCCCTGTCATTTGATTAGTGCCTTACTGTGATGCATTTCTTGCTTTAGGACACTGAAATTTCTTCCAATCGACATGCTCTTATTGTACCTCCGTATATGGATCATGGAAACAGAGTCCATCCAATGCCTTCTTCTGATCCCTCTTCTTGTAAGTTATGTTTGTTTTTAAATTGCTTCTTTGTGTTCTATGCATTCTTGTAATGTTTTTATCCCTCCAGTAGTAATCTTAATACTTTGAATGTCTCAGTGGAACCTAGACCAATGGTCCCTAAGAAAGACATTGCAGTGTATGGGTATGGGAGTGTAGCGTGGAAAGACCGAATGGAGGAGTGGAAGAAAAAGCAGAATGAAAAACTTGAGGTTGTAAAGCATGAAGGAGTTAGCGATGGAGGAAAATGTGGTGGGAATGATGAACTGGATGATTCTGACCTACCCATGTAAGTTATTAATGGATATTAAAAATTAGAGGCAAATAAAATTAATCATAGTTAATTTTGAGAGAACTACACTAAGAAATATGAGGATTATACAATCACAAACACGCACACGCAAACAGAACGTTGTGTTCTGTGGATCAAAGCCCTCGTTGTTCTTAATTGGTAGTTCACCGATGATGTTGGTGGATTGTTTATTCTTTTTCATGATTCTATTATGTAGCTGTCATGTGCTCATTACTTTTTTGTATATTTAGTTATTTACAAGCTTTACTTGATTTACTTTATCAGGATGGATGAAGGCAGGCAGCCACTTTCAAGAAAGTTGCCCATCCCGTCAAGCAAGATAAATCCATACAGAATGATAATAATACTCCGCCTTGTAATACTTGGCTTATTCTTTCATTATAGAATCCTCCATCCAGTTAATAATGCATATGGCTTGTGGTTGACATCAGTCATATGTGAAATATGGTTTGCTATATCATGGATTCTGGATCAATTCCCCAAATGGCATCCAATAAAGCGAGAAACATACCTAGATCGACTATCGCTTAGGTAGGGCCAACTTATTTAGCGCTGTATTGTCCTCATGTTTTGTCAGATTTTATTTTATTTTAACCATTTCCACTTGCTTTGGGGATTCCAACATAAGTTGGAATAAGTTGTCTCATGATTTGCTTCCCATATTCCCAGGTATGAAAAAGAAGGGAAGCCATCTGAATTAGCCAGTGTAGACATATTTGTTAGTACAGTTGACCCTCTGAAAGAACCTCCACTAATCACTGCAAACACGGTTCTGTCCATCCTTGCGGTTGACTATCCAGTTGAGAAAGTTGCGTGCTATGTCTCGGATGATGGTGCTGCCATGCTTACTTTTGAAGCTCTCTCTGAGACATCTGAGTTTGCCAGGAAATGGGTTCCTTTTTGTAAGAAGTTTAGTATTGAGCCCCGAGCCCCAGAATGGTATTTCTGTCAAAAGATTGACTATTTGAAAAACAAAGTTCATCCAGCATTTGTAAGGGAAAGACGTGCAATGAAGGTTTGTGACTATCTTCTTATTCATGCAGTTTCTTTTACAGAATTGATTGCATGGATTTTCAAATAGATTTTCGGTATTTGCTTCTAGGAGTTTTGGTAAAATACTTAAGATTAAACATGAATTTTTTTTCCTTTCTAATTTATATTTTTTTGCAGAGAGAATATGAAGAATTTAAAGTTAGGATCAATGGTTTGGTAGCCTTGGCACAAAAGGTTCCTGAGGATGGCTGGACAATGCAGGATGGGACTCCCTGGCCCGGGAATAATGTACGAGACCATCCTGGCATGATTCAGGTGGGATTATACTTCTTTAAATTTTTGGGAGCAATATTTTAATGATATGATTACAAAAGTACACTCAACAAGATGACAACTTTTTCTTTTACACATTTTCTTTTTGGTAGAATTGTCAGTTCTATAATAATTATTCTCGTGAATGCTGTTTCATCACAATCGTTGAGTCATTGGTGCCTCTGGATTGCTGAAGATGCTTATGTATAACTTGTATACATATACGCGAGATATCAAGTGCATACACAAATTTGAGCTACTGGCGCATTCTCAGTGTCATGTACATTATATTAGTTTTTAGCTATTTGGCATTTTTGGTGACCAATTACCGACCTGGAGTTTTTTCTTAGTATTTCTATTCATTTACAGGTCTTTCTGGGTAACAATGGTGTTCATGATGTTGAAGGATATGAGTTACCTCGTCTAATTTATGTTTCTCGTGAAAAGAGACCAGGGTTTGATCACCATAAAAAGGCCGGTGCAATGAATGCTCTAGTAAGCCTTAAAGTTCTTCCGTTTCATGTTTATGTTGCTTACAGTAGACTACTTTTCCTTCTCTTTCCAGCCTCCTTGTTGTTTTTGTAATCCTTTGTCAGTAATATGTTTATGGATCAGTATTGACAAATTTTTTTTGTTAAATCTATCCAAAGATTCGGGTCTCAGCAATTATCTCAAATGCTCCTTATATTCTTAATGTTGACTGTGATCACTACATCAACAATAGCAAGGCAATCAGAGAAGCTATGTGTTTCATGATGGACCCTACATCAGGGAAGAAAGTTTGCTACGTGCAGTTCCCTCAAAGATTTGATGGGATTGATCATCATGATAGATACTCAAATCGGAATGTTGTATTCTTTGATGTACGTATATGATTCTTTTTTAATTTGATATTTTTACTTTCTGTTGCTACCAAAAAATGCTAATTTCTTATTGAAAACAGATCAACATGAAAGGGTTAGATGGTATACAAGGACCAATATATGTTGGAACTGGGTGTGTTTTCAGAAGGCAAGCGCTTTATGGATACGATGCTCCTACCAAAAAGAAACCCCCTAGAAAAACCTGCAATTGCTGGCCAAAATGGTGCTGCCTGTGTTGTGGATCTAGAAAGAACAAGAATGCAAAGTCAAAGAAAGAGAAAAAGAAAAAATTGAAACAGAGGGAAGCATCAAAGCAGATACATGCACTTAAAATATTGAAGAGGGAATTGAAGGTAATGGTTGCACCAAGAAAGTGACTATTTTTTATTGGTGTTTTTTCTTTCTTTTTTTCTTTTTTTATTTTAAATTTACAGTGAATAACTAAGTTGTGTTGGTATTGCAGAACTAAAAGCCAATAAAACATCCACCATGTCCCAACTGAAATTGGAGAAGAAATTTGGACAGTCTCCAGTTTTTGTAGCCTCTGCAGTTTTGGAAAATGGTGGAATACCTCAGGATGTCAGTCCTGCATCGCTCTTGAAAGAAGCCATCCAAGTGATAAGCTGTGGTTATGAAGATAAAACAGAATGGGGAAAGGAAGTACGTAACTGGGAGATGTTTAAAGTTTTTGAAACTTATAATCTTGGAATCCATATTTTATTCACTCAATGAATCTAATTTTGATCTCAAATAGGTTGGCTGGATATATGGTTCTGTTACTGAGGATATTCTAACAGGATTTAAGATGCACTGCCATGGATGGCGGTCTGTCTACTGCATACCCAAACGTCCAGCATTCAAAGGATCAGCTCCTATTAACCTTTCTGATCGTTTAAATCAAGTTCTTCGGTGGGCCCTTGGATCTGTTGAGATCTTCCTTAGTAGACATTGCCCAATCTGGTATGCATATGGGAGTGGATTGAAATGGTTGGAACGATTTTCGTATATAAACTCAGTTGTATATCCGTGGACCTCCATTCCCTTGATCGTTTATTGTAGTCTACCAGCCATCTGTCTTCTGACTGGGAAATTCATTGTCCCTGAGGTAACTCTAATCTCTTTTTTCTGTTTTATTTGTTGTGTGGGAAAGATGCTTAATTGGAACATAATAGGTCATACACGTTGATTTGAGTTGCATATTTTGGGTTCTCAAGCAACATATTTAGCCCGTTGAATGTGCTATACTTTCATATTATTAGAATCATCAATACTTGTCCTGTAAAATTTGGTGGCCTTATGCTAGAATGTTTTTCACACAGTAAATGACTGGGTAATACAGTACAAACTAGGTTAAAGATGAGATTTTTTTTCTGGTCTTGATCTTTTTAGTGTGATTTGTGTGCAAATGTTACGTGTTGTATGATAATGAAGGTTAGTCTATTAGGTATTAAACGTATTTTCAAACTTCCTCTCGAATATGAAGTGAGCGCAATTTTCTACATTAGGATTAACAGTAAAATCTTGTGAACCAAGTGCGTAGCTCATGCACTTTGAGCAAAGCCTAATATTGTAAAACTGCACATCCCTTTAATACCTTAGTTTTTAATCCAAAAGCTAAATCCTTGGTTCGGCTTATATAGCTGGTACATTTGATCATGCCTGTTCTAACTATTGGTTTCTGAACTTGAATGTATAGATAAGCAACTATGCCAGCATTATTTTCATGGCTCTCTTCATATCCATAGCTGCAACTGGTATCCTTGAGATGCAATGGGGTGGCGTCGGGATTGATGACTGGTGGAGAAATGAGCAGTTCTGGGTAATTGGAGGCGCTTCGTCACATCTTTTTGCTCTGTTCCAGGGTCTACTCAAGGTTTTGGCTGGTGTTAACACAAGCTTCACAGTTACATCGAAGGCAGCAGATGATGGAGCATTTTCCGAACTTTACATCTTCAAGTGGACATCATTATTGATCCCTCCTACAACTTTATTAATAATAAACATAGTCGGGGTTGTCGTGGGCATTTCAGACGCCATCAATAACGGGTATGATTCATGGGGTCCGTTGTTTGGTCGGCTATTTTTTGCCTTCTGGGTCGTTGTGCATCTCTACCCCTTCCTCAAGGGATTGCTGGGGAAACAAGATAGGATGCCCACCATCGTTGTGGTTTGGTCCATTCTACTGGCGTCAATATTAACTCTTATGTGGGTTCGAATCAATCCCTTTGTGTCAAAAGATGGCCCCGTATTGGAGGTTTGCGGGTTAAATTGCGATTAGACACATGAATACAGTCCTAGGTTGTTCTCAGTTCCAGCTTATGGTCGTTCTGGCCTCAGGTTAGAAACATTTCATACCGATTTCCACATGAACAAGCGAAATTTTTTGTGGGGATGAAGTCTATAGTTTAGTGCGGTGTCTGTGTAGATAAAGAGGGCTGGGGGATGACACTGTTATTTGTTCTATTAATTCTTTTATTACATCCTGTGCGTTTTAGGGTTTCTTTGTTTCTGTGTGTCCTTCCCAGCACTAGGTCATGTTTTCTAAGAGAGCATTGCGTTATTACTGCTTTTTTTTTTCAACGTTGGACGTGCATCTTCCTTGTTCCTTTTTTTTTTCAAGAAAAAAAATGGGCTTGTAAATGTGATGCCATGGCATCTTCAAAAGTTTTGTGTGCGCGCATGTACACTTAGTGGATACTTTCTCCATCGCAAGACCCGTAAACGGCAGGTTAAGAATTTCGTTGACCACAATTTGTATTCGTATAGGCATATGCGCCCCATGAGTTTTCATTAATCGAATTCTTAGAGCATCATCAAAAGGAATGTCAAAATATCCATATCAGCATTAACAATAAAAAAGATAGCAACAATGTTTTCCAATGGAAAAACTAAATCTGATATGGCATGACATAGATTGGCAATCTTTGCCATTGTTGCTAAAATATGAACGTGCCTTCAAATCTTTTCTTAATTGATTTTTAAATTGTTTTTTATTTAAAACATTTATCATAAGAGTTTAACATAATAAAATAATAGTTTAATTTAACATATCGAGTGGCGAACAAAAGTTTAAAAGATGTCAAAACACATAAATTGTCAACTTTAAATTTTATATTTAAAGTTTTTATCTCTTTTAAATATGCTCCTACTCTAAAGTCAATTAGAGGTTTTAAAACGGCAAAAATTCTTAACTATAATTAATAGAGGCGGTCTGATGGATCCTTGTGACATAAATAATTGGTATCGAACTCGTCATTCACGATATTCGAACTTAAAATCTCTCGCTTACAAGTGAAGAAGAATACCAAGTCCTATAAGTGGCAACTGTAGTGTGTGATTAAAAAGAATTTAAATAGGAAGTATATTGTATACATGATGTTCATTATGTAACATAAAATCGTACTAGTATTTTATGTAATGATAGTTCTCTTTAATTGTAGGTAAAAGGTGTTACAAATCCGTTTATATGCCAAAAGACAAATAACCATGAGTAGCCAAAGGCCCCCAGGGGTGGGATGCACGGATCAAACGATCTCCAATGATTAAGTTAGTAAGCAAGTATATGAGACTCAAGCAGTAGGCAAGAGAATAAGTGAGCAATAATTGTGTTACCAGAGATGAACCCTAGAATGATGTATTTATACCATTGTTCTAAAAATCTCCGCTTAGCATTGCTCCGATTAATCCTTAGGTGTTTGAAAATGAAGAAAATGGGCATAGACCTGCCTTTAAAATTCAATGTAGCATAATCATACAAAGTGCATTAAGATTGATCGACATTTAATCAAATAGAAGTTGGATGCTGAGATAATTGATTTTCTTTTTTTTTGACATCTAACGATCAGCTGACAGATGTTTTGACTAAAACTTTTTTCTAGTAGTATCTAGGCGTGGGAAAACGGTTACAGGAACTGCGGGTCGGGGTGAGTAATGACGGTTTGGGGCGGGTACGGGCCGGTTCCTACTTTTAAAAAAGAGAAACAGGGCGGGCCGGGGCGGGCCTTTGTGATTTTCGGTTCGGGCCGATTCCTGGAGTATAGGAACCGCGGGTACCCGGACTGGCCCGTTTGTAATTAAAATGAATGAACTAGATTGATGAATAAGCTACCATATCTAATCTAAACCACTGTTTTAGTTTTACCCTAAGTTCTCTATCTGTCTCATCCCGATTCCCGACTCTTACTCTCTCACTCTCAAACTCTCAAACCTCAGTCCTTTGACAGTTCCCTTCCCTCGACTCCAATCGTCCTCCCCCTCACCAACCGTCGATTCTCCTCGGCGAATACAACGACACCACCCACCCATCATCCTCCTCGACAACATCCCAGAGAATCTAGGCCATCACCCTTTCTGTCGATTCTCTCATCTTCGACAGCAACCCCCATCGTCGTGACCGCTATCACCCCATCACCGTCGTCGAGGACACTGGTACCAGCCATCATCCTTCTAAAATTTAGGTAATTTTGAATTAGGATTTTGTTATTAATTTGAATTTTGGGTGTAGGGATGTTAGGGTTTTTAAATTGGAATTTGGGATTTTAGGGTTTTCGAACTAGGTTACTAGAGTTAATTTTGCAATAGATTGATGATTGAATTGATAATTTTGCAGTAATTTGGTATGCTTTGATGCCTTCTAACTTCTAAGTTCTTAAGGAAATTAGATACTGGATTAGTAGATGGTGTGAGTCTATACATTTCTTCTTCCTTTTGAGTTGAGTTGGATGCAAAAACTGGCCAAAATCTTGGTCTGCATCAGCATCGCAATCATTTTTCATTCCACTGATGATACTAGATTAGTAGATAGTGTGATATTCACAATCTTTTCTCCCCGAATCAAATATACACGGTACGGGTCTAAAACAATATACAGTAGGCATACATGGAAATTTACATAAACGTGATCCTTTATCTTTGGGAAGTCAATGAGTTAGCTTGCTTGCTTGCATTTAGCCCTGCAATAATCCCCAATCCCCATAATTAAAACACGAAATCTCAACTCTCAACACCCGTGGGAAATAAACAAGTTCGAAAGACAGACCTGTTGGCTCAGAATTTCTGTTGCCACATTAAGATCCCCATCTGCAGCTACTAGGGTAACTTCTACCTGTGTCTGTAGCCCATTACCAAGAAGTTGTTAGAAGATGTTCATAACAGAAAACATGAACTATAAAAAAGAAAACAAGGCAGTAGATGTAAACATCTAGGGAATGAATAATGCAATGCTAGTGAAAGATGCCTAAAACTCGTTAAGTTATAAGTATGCATTAAGTTTTTTTTTACATAATGATACTTCTCAGAAAGAAAGAAAGAATGCAATTGCATCGTCTTTTAACAATGTTTTAGTTTCCTTTCCACTTGCTAAATTTCCGTACTTTTGCTCGCACAGGCACTCTCTGATTATCCCTATATCTCATTTTTCTTCGTTGAAAGCCACACCCCCGGATGTAAGTATGTCTTACAGATGCAGTTGGTTTGTGAATAGTTACTAGATATCAAGACACAAGAGTATTGCTTACTTTCATATGTTATATGCATTGGACGAAATGATGGGATGAATTAATCTGAACATTAATCATTGGTTAGACTGTAATTTTCTCTACGTATCTCTGACAGGTTGTTTGGATATATTGTAATTTTTTTCTTCAAATCATGTACATGTGCTTCTGTATTTTTTGTGTGTGTAGTGTTCTAATGTTTCATGAGTCCGAATGAACTTGCTCTGCAGGTGGTAGGCTGAACGTAAAATAATTAGATTTCTTGTACCTTGATTAGTTGTAGTTGCAATTAGAAACTTGATAATTTGCTATTTTATTTACATGGAGATTATGCTTTTTTGGGTTTAAATTATGTATAATGTGTGGATTATGCTTATATGGAGATTATGCAATTGGATGTCTTGTACTTTTCAGATATTTTGTATGTTGATTTGATTTTTAGATGTTGGACGATGTAATATTATTATTTTGGATGTATTGTTAATCTATGAACTTGGATGTTGGACTTTGAATTTAGATTGGATGTGAATAATGGTAAATTTGTGCAAAATCTACATAAATGCAGTTTGTGACTTTCTGCAAACTGTGCAGTTTGTAATATGTGCAAAATTCAAATCTGTGCAGTTTGCAATATGTGTAGATTGCAATCTGTACAATTTTTTTTCCAAACAAAAAAAAAGGACCCGTGGACCCGACCTGAACCGGCCCGTTTCAACCGGGCCAGGTAATGTCCGGTTCCTATATTAGAAAATGTAATCCCCAGCCTGGCCCGGCCCGTTTCCTTTGAACCTAGGTTCGGTCCGGTCCCTTCAAAATTGGGCCCGGCCCGTGATAAGCTCATATTTATATATATTTTACATCAAATTCACTTCTCTTTTCTTAGTTAGTTCGTTCTATTTTTTATCTATTTACTTTGTTTTTGTGTTTTGTGGGATTTGTCAAGCAAAGAAAAGAAAAATAGCACAAGTGGGATTTTAAGTGACAAATTCGTCAAAACTGCCTGTGCAGATCAGCTGACTTTGGAAGCAAGTTGCGAATAGCTCAGAATTAATTAGAGAATAAGCCTTATATTCTTGGAAAGCTATGGATGTCTATTTTCTGGAGCATTTCGCGGATTGTTAATATCATTTGTCTAGAAAAAGTTATGGCCGTTTTAACACTGAAAGGTTACCAAGAGGCTGAGCAGTTTGTAACTACAATGGAAGCAATAAACCCAATAAATCTAGCAGCCAAAACTAATGCAGCCAAGAACAAGTCAGCTGACACTTATTCAAATATAAAAGGGAATGGAATTAAAGATGAGGATTAAGAGGGAGTAATTGGCATAAGGGCTACCCAAAGAGTTACAATGTTTTACCATTTCCTTTCACTTATTGTCATCAGTAAATTGCTATTAGTGGGTGAGTTAAGGAGAAGAAAATGATGCAACAAGAATTGGTTTAAAAGCAGCGTTGGGGAAGGAAGGAAAGAAGGAGGAGGCCTCAGTCGATTTCTTTCGGTTCTATCTTCTCAAACTCATGTCTATCTTTTGTTTTAACTTAAGGATTGTGTGTAACTAAATTTTTAGTAGTTATTTTGAAGCCCCGAATATGATTGCAAGTTTGTTATGACATTTCATTTGAATTACTTTCATGAATGGATGAAAATTGGTTCACTACTTGTCTCATTGATGAATTCTTTATTTGTTTTCTATGGATGCATACATAGCAAGCATATCTAGGATTCTAATGCTATGAATATGTGTGTGCCTGCCCTTGTCGAATGAGGACCTACATATGTTCTAAAGTAGTACTTGTTAATTGCGATTAACATGTGAACCAATTTCTAGGATAAGTAAGACAACGCCAGTACTTATGATGCCTTGTGATGACTCAAACTTTTTTCGTTCTTAATGATTTCTACTTGTTAAATCTATGAACACGCCATTCTAGATTGCATGCTAGGGACTAAGTTAAGTTGAAAACGCCATTCTCTTAACACACTACATAAGAAAGAATAATAGGTTGAGTTTTAACATTGAGCCAACTTGAGCATCTTCATCCGGAAATAAAAGGAATTTGAATGAAACATAACATGCTTGCATGATTATTTGGTGATGGATAGCAATTCCCCTAACTCGTTTTTCTTAATTTGTGAACTATTTAAAATTTGTTTCTATCCTGTTTTTGTTCCATTTAATTTAAATAGAAAATCAACTCCAAAAATCCCAAAAATTTGTGTGAGCGTAGCTTTGTGTGTCTAGTGTCTTCATATAAAATTTCGTAGAATTTAGATAAGTGTAAGTTGGTCTAATAATTATTTTTTGGTGACTAGCCAGTAGGGACAGCAACCTAGTTTTTGTGATGTTTTAAGTAGTTAGATAAAACAATCTTCTGCGGAAAAGACTCTTATTTTCATATGCTACAATTGACAAATCTTAGTGTTAACAAGGAAAATCAATAGGACATTTGTGTGCTTCTTTGTGGTGTGCTTTTAATCCTATCAGCCCAGCCCGTTTCCTTTGAACCTAGGTCTGGTCTGGTCCCTTCAAAATTGGGCCAGGTCCGTGCCCTAGTAGTATCTCTCAAGTTAGGCATATGTAAGCATAATGTCTTTACTCCAACTTGTGACATATTTTGACATTAAAAACCTTAAACGAACAAGCGCCAACGGGCTAATAGTTACATGTAGAAGATAAACAAATCTATTAAATTACAAAAACATACCTCAAATATTGGTCGAAATGATGTTATACCCCCATCTTTAAAACATTGCAATGTCATACCTTATTGTACGAATTTATTGTAATGTCAGACCTTCGTTTGTTTGTCCGTCAAAAAGATGATATGGCATATATTGGGTCTCACTTCGTCTAAGATGTAGCTCCATGTTTTTTGAAACATGTGGATCATCTTAGAGGATGACATGTGTATAATAATTAAAAACAAAAAAAAAAGAAAAAAGTTTTCGAAAATCGTACACTCGATTTAAAGCCAGAATCCCCAACCGTGCAATTTATTTCGGTCTATTCCAGTTCCCAAATTGAACAAGAACCCTAACCTTAACTTCCCAAATTACATCACCCGTTCCAAATCACGATCATTTAGATTAGGAAAGTATCGAAAACCCTAATTTCATCTCTTTCGACGAGTTTCCCTATGTTCATTCGTGTTGGAAGACGCAATTTCATCCTGGGTTCCACTAGTTTCAAAGGATTGAAGAATAATTTGAAGGCTTCAAAATGGGGTGGAGTATGTGTGAGGATCCCGAGGAAATGACGCCAACCTATTGTAAGTACATTTTTCACTTCGTTTTGTGATTTGTTGCTTCCCATCATTGATTCATGTTGTTATGGATTTTGTTGATTCCAAAATATTTGTTGGTGATGGGTGAGATTTGTTCTTTGTTTATTCCAAATACTTACTGATATGTTAGATAACGTGGTCCTATGTTGGATAATATGGTCTAGTGGATTTTAGTGCTTTTTTACTGTGCTTTGGTGCGAAGTTTAATAAAAAAAATTGGCTCTTTTTTTGTTTAATGTGAATTGTGGATAGTGGTGCTTTGTTAGTTTTTCATTCTAGGATTTTGTTGGGCATGCTTTGTTTATTTTAGGGCTTGTTTGGATAATGTGGTCCTTTTGGCTCTATATTAGTTGTATATTGTAATGTTTTGAATTTTGGTGCTTTGTTTATTCTAGGGCTTGTTGAATTGTTTATGGGGTGCTTTGTTTATTCTAGGATTTTTTATGGGCATGCTTTGTTATTATAGGGTTTGTTTGGATAATGTGGTCATTTTGGCTCTTTGTTAGTTGTATATTGTATAATGTTTTGTATATTTTATGTGGTACCTTGTTTATTCTATGGTTTTAAGTAGGTTGTTTTTTGTGAATTTCATTTTTTTTTTCAGAGTAATTTTCTATTTGATTGTGTCATGGTGGGAGATGGCAAAGAATTCTACTTTGGGGGGAAAATATCATACATAGATGGTTGTGACAAAGACCTAATGTCACTGCTAGTGGTTGATGATACGGTGGAAGCATTAGGATATAAAGAAATGTTTATGAGCTACTATTATGTGATTCCCAACATGGAGATTTTTAATGGTTTGAGGAAGATTGAGGGTGATGCTGATGTACAAACGATGTGCATCTTTGTTCCTAATGTTCGAGTTATCTAAATGTACATTGAAGAATTGTCCCCAAATAAGCTATCACTCAAGAATAACAGTTTGTTCAGTCTATAAAGTGCATTGGTTTAAGTTCAGTGGTGATAGAGGAATTAAGTGATGAAGTGGATTTTGTTAGGGCAATGACTTTGAAACTAGGAGAAAGGAAGAGCTTGCTAGCAATTGAAGGACCAAATGAGGATGTCAGGAAGGAAGTGCTCCAAATGTTGAGATAGGAAGTGCTCCAAATGTGGAGGTAGAAAGTGTTGAAGAATGTGCTCAAGAAGTTGTACAATTGCTGAAGATGATGGTTTGAATTCTTAACCAATGGAAACATGTGTGACTCAAGAAGATGTACATATTGATGAAAATGTGCATGAACATGTTGAAAAATGCAATCAAGAAGGTGTTGAGGATGATGATGAGGCATTCTTTGATGTGCCTATCAATTTTGAAGAAGACAATGAAGAAGCTTTTGAAGAAGATGTTGAAGAAGAGTTATTTAGTAAAGAATGAATATGGGACTGATGGAGATAATTCAAGGTTTGTCAAGTTTAATGGGCATGAGCAAGTAAATGAGGTGCAAGATGAGCAAAAAAATAGAAGGCAATATGAGAAAGGAAAAAGAAGGCAAACTAAAGAGAGCACCTCAAAAGAAGAAGATAAATGATGGGAAGATCAAATATAAAAAAAAGCAAAGGTAAAAAGAGGTTAAAGAAGCTGGATATGGGGAAGTGAATTTGATTCATGGCCCACATTATAATTCAGATAATCTAAAGAGTGTACACTCTGAGGATGAGGAAGGAGGCAAAAAAAAAAAAAAAGAAAAAGAAAAAAGAGCACTACGTAGAGTTTAATGAAAAAACAAACATGAAGAATCCATAGCTTACACTAGGCCTTATTTTTAAGGATAGTGTGCAATTCAAGAGGGCAGTGATCATGTACTCTTTTGTTGAAATGATATGAGGATATTCATTTTTTCTAGGAATGAGAGGTTGAAGATTATTGCAAAGTGTACAATAGATTGTCCTTGAATGTGTGCTGCTGGAAAAATATAAGGATGAAACAACATACAAATCAAGACAATACTTGATCACCATAAATGTGGGAGGATTTGGTTAAATAAAACTTTGAGGTCTCCTTTACTCATAGATTTGTACTTTGATTAGATAAACCTTAATCCCATATGGCCTGTTGAATTCCTTTTCAGCCACTGTTGAATCAGAGTGGAATCATGGGTGTATAAGGATGAAGGCTTAGGAAGATTAAAATTTTAAATTAAATTTTGTAAACCATATGACATGATTGCTAATGATTGAATCATTACTTAAGTATTGATTAACGTACTTATTTCTTATTAATGACTCATCATATAGTTTGCAAATTCGATTTAAAATTTTTGTATCATTACTCACATTTGATTTGATACATGCAATTAATGTGCTTTGTATAATAAAATATGGTTTTCGTGTAAAAGCCAACTGAGAAGGAGAAATTGTTAGACTAGAATAATGTCCTGCTAACCAAAACTAATTAGCAACAATTCTACCAAGACTAGCAACTCTATTTAACTTGATTGGGATGATGACTAGACTAATGACTTAGACAATGCAACTTGGATACTTGATTGATTTTATTGAGGCTAACTAAACACTTCATTAGTGAAACCACTACATGATCAATATTTTCAGGCACCCACAAACACACCTACCCATCTCCTCACTAGTTACCAGCAATGACAACACTACGTATCACAACACCATTCATCAACTCAGCCACCAACTATCTGTCCCCCTTGAAAACCAAGAATCTAACCCAAAAGCTTTGACGGCCTCCTTTACCACCCTTCTTGCTCTTTGAGGGCTTTTGTTTGCCATTGGTACTAGTTCTTCGGGTATCATTATGAGTAACAATGCCCACAAAAAGCTGGTTTAGGTTGTCGGTTTCTTGTTGGGTTTTATTTTCTATGGCTTGGTGTTTCTATCTGCAAGGTTGAAGTACCCCATCTACATATGGGATGACTTATCCCTCGCCTGGGTCACCTTTTGGTTTGGTGTCCATCAGGACATTCACCTTATCAACTCCGTTTTGGCGGTTGTCCTCTTTGCAAAATCGCTTTTCCACATAGATGTTTTTCAAGCATGACTGTTTTTGAAGAAAAATGTGTCTTTCTGGGATCCAACAAGAGGCTTTCTCAGGTTCCTGGAGAAAGCCAATATGTGGCTTGCCCGATCCCTTGGTATGGATTATTATAATTATTTATGGGAAATGTTTAGTAAATTTCTTTTTATATTAATGGATTTATTTATTTATTTAAGGTTTTGGGATTTTGCTGAGGAAGAAAGGAGGACTAGCTTTGGAAGCACTGTTAAGTTGAAGTTGGATGGGCAAAGGTTCCAAAGAAAATATGTTTGCTTAGGGGCATGCAATGAAGGCTTTAAGAATGGGTGTAGAGCTTTGATAGGTTTAGATGGGCACTTGAAGGTTCTACATGGATGACAATTGCTATGTGTAGTTATGATCGATCCAAATGATGAAACATGGGTCATTGCTAGTGGTGGAGATGCAGAATAAGGCTTCTTGTTATGGTATTTAGAGCCGTTGGCTTATGATGTTGGTATTGTAAACCAACATGGGTGGACCATCATCAGTGACAAGCAAAAAAGCCTAATTTCAGCATTTCAAAAGGTTATCCTCAATTGCCACCATAGATTATGTGAGACATTTATATACAAATTATAGGAATTTGTTCAAGGAAAAAACATTGAGGGATGCTCTATGGTCAGTTGTCAGAACAACAATGGTTCCACTAGGCAATGGAGGATGTGAAGAAGCTTGATGAAAATGCCTACAATTGGCTAGTGAAGAAGATTGGAACTCTGTGGAGCAAGTCACATTTTGAAACTCATCCAAAGTGTGACATGCTGCTCAATAATCTTTGTGAATTCTTCAATGTAGTCATACTAGTGCCAAGGCAAAAGCCCATTGAGACAATGTTGCAAATGGTTCACACTATGTTGATGAAGAGAATTCAAAAGAGGCGAGATATAATCATTGAAGCAAGTAGGAGAAAGTTGGAGGAAGTCAAACTCTTAAGTGGCAGGAACATTACACAATGGTTAGGAGGGGCTAAATTCCAAGTGGATGTTGGATGGGGGGATCAATATAGAGCAACTCCTCTCAACCAAGTCAACCACATATTGTAGGAAATATGGCTTAAAGGGAATTCCTTGCAACCATGCAATAGCTGCCATCAATTTCAAGAGGGAAAAACCTGAGGATTATGTGGATTCAAGGGTAAGGTATTTAGAGGTTTATTCCCATTTGATAATGTTGATGAATGGAATGTCTATATGGGAGGAAACTAATAACCCACCACTATTGCCTCCATTATATACAAGGCAATCTAGAAAACCGAGGAAGAAGAGAAACAAAGAAGCTGCTAAATTAGACAAAGATAGTCAATAGACTCCTACAAACCCACCAACTCATCTTGAAGGTTCTCCTCAGCCATTTAAGCTAGGAAGGAAAGGGTAAGGTTGTTTGTAGTTCACTATATGCAAGAAAGAAGGTCATAATGCAATGACCCATCATAGACATCTTCCTCCAATGGACAAATTGGTAAAATTTTGATCCTTTCTAAATCCTTTAATCTTTTAATCCTTTATTGATTTTGTACTTTCTTCTAGGCATCCACATCTGCACAAGGAAGAGGACAAGGATGTTGGATTTAGTTGGGTTTTTTGAACTAATTTGGGTGGTTGGAAATGTATTGATTTGCACTAATGGTATTTTGGGTTATGGATGGTAGATGGATTAGATGGATTATGTGGCATTTTTGGGTTATCTTTGAACCAGGGCACTACGAATTTTTGGATCCCTAACAAGGCTTAATGCAGATTTGGGTGACTATAACCATTTTGGACTTTGCAAATGTTTTCAGTTGTTATTTTAGATGTGAAAATTGTGTTAAATTTTTGTGCTCATCATGTGTTTATGTGGAACTTTACAGGTTTGAGTTGTATTACCTTTCAATATTGAAGGTTTCAACTTTTTGCCTAGAATATGTAGGATTCACAAATGGAAAATGTCACAATTTTTTTTTAAATTTTAAAATATTTTTATATGACGTGGACTAATTTAGGCAGGAAAACTTTAAGATTCAAAATTTGAAACATTTTAAACAAAATTTCAAATTTATATTTTATAATAATTTTAAAATGACATGGCCAAATTTTGGCAGGAAAGGTATGTGGCAGTACACCATGGAACTCCACGTATAATATTGCAATGTTTTAAGATAGGGTATGGCATTATAGTTCGACCAATAGTTGAGATATGTTTTTGTAATTTACCCAGGACAAAATTAATAACCTGTTAAAACTTTGCAAGTATTTGAATGAAGGGAGGGGAGACTGAATGATGTTCTGTTACAGTTAGCATGGAGAATTCATGTAAAGAATAAAAGAATGTAGTGCTCTATTATTTCTATGAAAAAAAAATTCATTTTACAACTTTTGTAAGGTGTATAAACACACTTGATTAGCAACAATAACTACTAAAGTACTCCTACCTCATGACCTACAAAACAAAATTTCAAGCATCACGACGGTTGAGAAAACTCGAAAGAAAGCCGGCGCCCATAGATATCAGCAAACTTCACCAAGACATAAGCAAGCAGAGCAGGCATCCCGTATGTTAACTTTTTCAAGTCCACACACATTTGCACTTAACCAAACATCTGCTCAAGCAGCAGGTGCTTGTCCATCCAATCTGGTATTACGACCACGCCCACGGGCCCTTCCTCTACCTCGACCGCCCCCTACCAGACCTTCAAATCGCATCTTTATCAGATTACTTATCGAACTTAACAAACATTCCAACGTTCCAATGATGCGAAGCACACAATACTTCTAAAATAATTGTTTGACAACGCAAAAGTTTTCACTAGGCTTGTTTGATAACCATTTGGTTTTTAGTTCAGTTTTTTTTTTCATTAGATATAGAGAGAAAATAGATGGAAGAGTAGATGACTAAGAATGCGGGGAGTATGGTAGGAGGAAGGGGGAAGAAATGCACATGAAGCGACATACAAAATAAAAATCGATTAATAAGAAATTGCTTTTCAGTTTTTTGTTTCATGTTTTGTACCATTCCATGCATTTCCCCATTTCCTTCCCACCACCTTCCTCTAGCCTAATTTATCCCCTACTTTCTTCCTCTTATTTCCTACTTATTTCTGACCAAAAAGCGAAAATTAAAAACTAAAATCTAAATGGTTGACTTATGCTATGGAGAAATCCTTTTCAAGGACTTGTTGCTCAGCACCAACCAAGTATAGTGCTCAATGCATTATGCCAAAACCATCAGTATTACCTTATAATAAAAGCACACTGGTCAAGGATATATTAGACCAAAAACATAAAAATTAAAACAAAATAAAAAAACTAAGAAATGAACTTAACAGATCGTACATAATGTCCTTACAACCAGGTTCAAAGAAAAATCTAGTTCTAAAACCCTATGAATCTTGTGCTGATAAACTACATTATTAGTGACATGTAGACAAACATAAAGCCGCTAACGTATATACGTTCAAAGAACTAGACAAACATAAAGCCGCTAACATATATACGTTCAAAGAACCAAGTGTAATTGGTGTATAATTAATGACTTTTTAGCCAAAATGGTCCCTAATATTGGCATAATCCTCACTTTTGTCGCTGAGATCTGAAATCGATAGAAGTGGTATCTGAGTTTGTCTACCATCAATGATTTTGGTCCTTACATGAAAAATTTACAATAAATAAGGATAAAATGACAAAAATGCCATCAATTGTTTATTAAATAGAAGGTATTTTTGTCATTTTGGTCCTTATTTAACGGAATGACCAAAATGATTGATGGTGGACAAACCAGGAACTACTTTTATTGATATCAAATCTCAGGAAATAAAGTGAGGAGTTATGCAAATTTTAGGGACTATTTTGGCTAAAAAGCCTTAAAGGAAATAAATTAAATATAATGGTATAGATAATAGAAAAACATACCACGGCCTTGGGCAGGTGCACCTTCAACATAATCATAGTATCCACCTAACTGACCATAACCTCGTCCACGACCCCTAAAAGAACCACCTCTTGCACGGCCTCTACCTCTACCACCATAACCACGCCCACCATCCCAACTATCTCCATTATAATCCCCAAATCCATTGTAGTTTCCTGCAGACAAAGTAACATGAACCAGAGAAAAACCAGATAAGCAGTTTAAATCACGTGTAACGAAAATCTCAGTCAATTATCATGGGTACTGGTATAATGTGTTTGATATT